>NC_090250.1:54678433-54775933 GCF_037325665.1 Littorina saxatilis | reverse complement strand
AATTATTGGCGAGGTAATTATTGGTGAGGTTAATTGATGATTTTGAGATAAGTTTGTTATTTGCATCATATGTGTTTTTCTGTCTGTGTACTTAAAAGACCAGTGGGTTGACGTACTGTAACATTTTGTCAACAATTAAATTTTCAAATAACTTACGATTCTTGTTTTTGGATTTCTTAACATCAATGGTGAGATTTAATTTAAGTTTGACATCAATGGTGAGATGGCATAATGTTACCCAGTGTGGTTGTGGGAGGGATCTGAACCACTTAGGGGAAAAAAAGGGGAGGTGTTCAAATAGGCCCCACAAATTGTGAGATTACACAACCTTGGCCCTTGTTTGATATTCTTCAGTGTCAGTCTGTGTGTAAATCTGTGTCTGTCTCTGTCTGTCAGTCTGTGCAGCTATGTAACCACATGTTTTCCAGACACTTTGTGATTGCTTGGCCAATCAATCAATCAATCAATTGTAGAATCTCTCCATGACAAATTGACACACATACTTCTCCCATCAACAGGGGTCATCATGCTGTCGGAGGAGCTGGACCGTGAAGAAATGTCGCGTCATCTGCTGACCGTTATGGTGCGCGACCAGGGGGTTCCGTCTAAGAAAAGCTTTGCGCGTGTGGAGATCGACATTGAGGACGACAACGATCACACGCCGCAGTTTCTGTCCAACAAGTTTGAGGGCCGGGTGTTTGAGACGGCCGCCATCGGTAGCTCTGTGGTGCAAGTCATGGCCATGGATCACGACAAGGGGAGCAACTCTGAGCTGGCTTACTCCATTCTCTCAGGTGAGTTACAGTTCTTGCAGGATGTTTCTTGGAGGTGAAACCATGGAGTTGTTACATTCATTGTTGCTACGGTAACCAACAGATGTTTTCAAAACAAAATGTGCTTGTTAGCCTTTTTCTTTTTTTATGTGTAATAAGTGCATTTTCAAAGAGATCCACATTTACGTTAGAACTGTAACTTACGAGGCATAGCCATAAGCATCATTTTTTTTTTTTTCACCATGAAGAAATTTCCTTTAATCTCTCAGTATCCCTTATTACCACTTTTAATCAGATGTGCGAGAGTGTGCGGGGGGCGGGAGGGAGGTGAACCACTGTGCATAAAGGGAATGTTTGTGTGTGCGCCTGTGTGTGTTTTTAATCTAAGACAAATGTTGCCAATGTTTTCACAGAGTGACGTTAAATAAACGATTTTATCATCATCATTTGATCTCTGATTTTGTCTTTGCTGAGTTGTGATGTGCTGAGTTTGAGTGTGTTCAGGTATGGTTTTAACTTTGGCCTCGTTAGGTTGATTTTTTAAGGCCCCCCAATTTAAGACTTCCTCCATTTTAAAACTCTGTTTTCTTAGACTTTCTGTTCATAAACCTCTGTAAATTTGCTCCCATTTTAAGACTGTCCTTTTTAAGACCTGATTTCTAAGACTTGTGGAGGTCTGAAAGGTGAGGTTGTACTGTACTCATTTCAAGTGGAAAACAAAAAATTTTTTGTCTTGTTGAACCATCCTCATCGCAGTCTTCATGTTGCAGGCAACGCCGACAATGCTTTCTCCATGGATGAGCGTCAGGGCATCATCTCTGTGGCCAAACCACTGGACCGTAGCATGCAGCCTCTCTTCCACCTGGTGGTCATGGCAACGGACCATGGCTTGCCGCCACGGAGCAGCACGGCAGAGGTCACGGTCAAGGTCACCGTGTCCAATAACGCTCCGCCCAAGTTTGCCGCCAAGGAGATAGTCACGGAACTCAAGGTATGCGTTCACATCACTGAGATGTTTGGTGAAATGGGGGGGGGGGGGGGGGGGGGGGGGGGGGATTTGGGGCAGTGGTTATGCTTCAGGCAGTTCAGATCAGTGAAACGTCGTGTGATGGAGGGAGGGCAGGGGACGGTAGTGATGCTTCAAACAGTCTCCCAGGTACTAGTTCTATATGAGGTGGAAAAGACAATCTATTTACTGCGTATTGTTTTTCTTAAATTGGGTGTGATACAACTTTAAAAAGTAGAATATACCTTGTGACTCTGGGTCATGTGCTTGACATGTTTTTCTCTCTGATTCTTTCTTTCTATACATGCTTCCTTGCCATCATTTCTATCATCTCTGCAACTTATGTTATAAGATATTTGATCATCTCTCTCTCTCTTCTTAGCTCTTGAGTTGGAAATTTGGCATCATCTTCCATTCTGTCCGTCATTGCAACACATACTCCTATTGTTGACATCACTGCTGTTGGTAATTTATGGAAAACACGGACACTCTTTCTCTCACCTACTGTTGATATCACAGGTGTTTGTCATTGCAGGAAAACATGGCCTCAGGCACAGTTCTGGACGCAGTCACAGCAGAAAGCCAGTCCACCGTAGTCTACACCATCGTCGACGGTAACCAAGACGACTGCTTCTTCCTCAACCCCAACTCAGGCGTAGTGTCGACCACGCGGGTGGTTGACTATGAGCAGCACCAGTTCTTCAACCTATCCATCCTGGCGTCAAACATTGTTGGTGCAACGGCCATCGCCCACATGCTGGTTCACGTTGCGGATGAAAACGACAACCGTCCTCAATTCAACGATTCAGCGTTTTACGGCAACGTCAGCGAATCTGCTGACCCAGGCTCCATGGTGCTGACAAGGGAAGGCACTCCGCTGGTGATTCAGGCCACGGACGCAGACTCCGGTGAAAACTCTCTGCTGGAGTTTGCAATCGTTGAAGAGGAGATAAAGAAGTATTTTAGCGTGGACATCAACACAGGGGCGGTCAGGACGGTGTCTTCGCTGGACCACGAAACCACGTCGGTCTTCAACTTCACGGTTCAGGTCCACGACCGCGGCAGTCCGCACCTCTCAGCCAGAGCCCCAGCACGCGTCGTCATCTACATCACAGACATCAACGACACCCCGCCGCGCTTCACTGAACACACCTACGAGGCCAGGGTGCTGTTACCGACCTACCACGACGTCACCGTGGCGACAGTGAAAGCTGTGGACCCCGACAGCGTCAACAACATGCCCTTGACATACAGCATCATCGGGGGCAACCAGGGCAACGTCTTTGCTATCAACCCCCAGAGTGGAGTGCTGCACGTAGAACGGGTCAACAACATCCACCACAGGTCAGTGATATCATGACCTTGGGTGTCATGACCTTGGATGTCATGACCTTGGGTGTCATGACCTTCGATGTCATAACCTTGAATGTCATGACCTTGGATATGATTACGCTGGAATATCAGCTCTTTAGAAACTCCAGAACAATATTGATTTATTAACCAAAAATTAGGAAACGAATATCACCACCCTAACTCATAGAGATCATTTTTTGGCTAAATATTTGTGAGTTTTGCAGGGATCCTCTCAGCATGTTGAAGCAAAGATGAGAACTTACTAGTTCTAAACACTGTCTGAAAGTGTTTGAATGAGCTTTGTAAAACAGAGTATGAAGTATGTCCTCAGTATTTTAGTGAAATCTTTTTGACTGGTTGCTCAACGTGAAACGCTCACTAGTACCTTGACTGTTTGCTCAACGTGAAACGCTCACTAGTACCTGGAGATCGGTGTGGGAGACTTAAAAGGGGGTTCCACTGTATTTACAATTTTTTAAGAGAGGTAGGGTGTTTTTCTTTAGTATTTAACCCAAGTTTTTCTTACCTTTCCAAACTTTGTACAGATATGAGCTGAAAGTGCAGGCGAGCGACGGTCGTTTTGACACACAGGTCAGCGTCTACGTCATCGTCGAGGAAACCAGAGACAGCGGTCTGCGCTTCACCAGTGACCACTACTCGGCCAGCGTGCGAGAGAACGACCCCAGGGTTCAGAACCTGGCGGTGATCCAGCCTGTAGGGCCGGGCCTGCACCAACACTTCACGTTCTTGCTCCTCAACAATCACCATCTCTTCAGTGTCGGGGAGACGTCTGGCGTTGTGCAGACCAGAGGGGTCGCCTTCGATCGCGAGCAGCAGAAAAACTACACTGTTGTTGTTGAGGTGAGCTGTGTGTGTGTGGGGGGGGGGGGGGGGGAGGGTGTGTATGTGCATGTATGTGTGTGAGTGGGGGGGTGTATGTGGAGGGGGGGGGGGGTCAATGTGTGTGTGTAAAATGAAGCATTCTCAGACTTCTGTCACTTTTCTTGTAGGCAAGGCCCGTGAAAGGCCCGTGAAAGGCCTGTGAAAAGCCACTAAGCTAGGAGTGCTTGTAGTTGCTGGACGTTCCTGTCTATGACATTTTGAGGGAGTGTCCATAAAGGCATGAGTGTGTTTTGTGGCATATGTGGACCCGCATGGGATCAACAGTTTCCAGATGGGAGCAACAAAATCAGATATCTTTCCCTTTTTTCCTTTTTTTTTTTAAGCTTTTTTACATCATATGTTTAAAAGTTGAGTGCAGTGATATAACAGTATATTGCTATTTCATATGTTACGTGGATTTCCATTGGTCAATTGGGCAAAACTGAGCTCATTGTAAAAGTGATATCGACGACATTTCCGTCGATATCAGTTTTGATATCGACGACCTCTTTATTGCTTCCCCACTTCAAAAACAAAAACACCTAAATTTAAAAACAAACAAATATATATGAAAATGTAATGATCCCAGAATTTAGTTGAGCAAGTGACTAAAGACTTTTTGAAAGGAAAGACATTTTTAAATACTGAAAAGTACAATTACAAGAAAAGAGTGAACAAAAAGAAATAATAATCAGAGGGAGGGATAGGGAACAGCCAAAACTGAGACAAATACTTTTGTAATTTCTTTACAGTAAATACAAAATGTCCAGAGAATTAGCAATATATCTAACATTGACTGACTGTGTGATGATATCTTCTGCTATTGGTCTGTTTCGACAGTGATATCAAAATCTCGAACTCCGGTCTCGATTTTGATATCACTGTCTCAACAGACCATAGCAGAAGATATCATCACACAGTCCGTCAATATTGGGTACTACTGCAGTCAACCTGCCCTGGCCACCACCTCTCGAAAACGACCACCCCAAAGGATCCCAGACAAATTTATTTTTCTTCATATAAAACCTTTCCATGACGAATCACTTTTGGTCAGTCCTTTGGGTGGTCATTATGGAAATGTTCAACTGTATTTCCCGTTCTGTGTCTGCTGAAAACTGTAACCTAAACTCTCTCTTGCAGAGAGAAATACCTAATATAATGAACACGGAGATAACAAGCTGATAACGTACCAGCTAGACCAGTTTGGAAGACTGACTCAATCGACTCTGTCATACGTAGCAGACTACACTGAATTACGACTGCATCAGTTCAGTAAATGAATGGTTTCCGAATTATTATTTCAAGGCAAGAACAATCGTAATCGAAAACGTGTAGGGTTCAGAACGTTTAACCCACTTCCATATTAGGTATTACTCTTAGTTTATCATCTCGCATGCAGTCACTCACTGTTTACTCCCTCCTCTCTCTTGCAGGTAAAGGATTCGAGCCCCAAACCCCTGACAGCCCACGTGGTGGTGCAGGTGACAGTGGAGGACATCAATGACAACGCGCCCATGTTCGTCAAGCAGCCGTTCCAGACGGTCGTGTCTGACGATGCCGAACACGGAGATATTGTCAAGAAGGTAAGCAAGGAGAGAGCATTTAATGTGAAAGGAGACCAAAAGGAGACCAAAGAAGATGAAGAAATATGAATGTTGTATTGTCTTTTTGCTTGTTTTCACCTTGAGGTTGGCATAATTACCTCTAATTTTGGTTTTAGAATATCATAGTTTGTTTTGTGAAATTCTGGTTTTTGGACATGTTCGACAACTGCATTTTGATTCTTCCCTTTACATTGTCTTCTAACTTTGAATCAAATGTCAGCTATGATAGTCTTCATCTTCTTCTCTTTACATTGTCTTCTAACTTTGAATCAAATGTCAGCTATGATAGTCTTCATCTTCTTCTCTTTACATTGTCTTCTAACTTTGAATGAAATGTCAGCTATGGTAGTCTTCGTCTTCTTCTCTTTCGCTCCTTCTGGTCATCTACCCCTGTGGCATGCACAAATGCCGCCGTCTTCTTTAGGGCCACCAGGTCGCCAAACAGCTTCTCCTACAGGAGAATAGTTATGGTAGTCACTAACTTCTCATTTTTTTCGCTGTCCAGGTGACGGCCACGGATGAAGACTTGGGGGAGAATGGAGAGCTTCGCTACTTCCTCCCAATACGCTTGACGGACAACGGAAAAGACGCGTTCGCCATCAACCGGTACACAGGGGACATCGTGGTCAAGCGGCTGACCGAGGATGACCGCAACACGCACTTTGTGCTGACAGTGGAGGCGGTGGACAGAGGTAAGGGGATTGCTTGATGAGGTTAACAACAAAAATAAAGGACAATGAAAATTTACTCATCAGAAAAAAAACAGCACCATCAGCAAAAGAAATAAAAGAAGAGATGACAGAAAGGGAATGAAGCAAATGAGTACAGAAGAGGACAGACAGTACCCAACCGTCAACTAAAAAAGAACAAAGTCCAAGGAACAGAGTCTTGGTAACAATGACGCGCTAAACTAAAGTGTGATAATACATTTATGAATCATCATGATGGCTAATTGGCATGTTCCTGGCTGGCAAGGCCAATGCTGGACACATAAAGCTCAGTGGGTAGAGCCGGGTAGCTCAGTGGGTAGAGCCGGGTAGCTCAGTGGGTAGAGCCGGGTAGCTCAGTGGGTAGAGCCGGGTAGCTCAGTGGGTAGAGCCAGGTAGCTCAGTTGGTAGAGCCGGGTAGCTCAGTGGGTAGAGCCGGGTAGCTCAGTGGGTAGAGCCGGGTAGCTCAGTGGGTAGAGCCGGGTAGCTCAGTGGGTAGAGCCGGGTAGCTCAGTGGGTAGAGCCGGGTAGCTCAGTGGGTAGAGCACTGGACTTGTGATCCTAGGGTCACGGGTCTGGATCCGGGCTGGGCCTGACACAGGTCAACTTTATGTGCAGACTCCGAGACAGTATCCATGTCCCCTCCCCCCCCCCCCCCCCCCCCCCCCCCCCCCCCCCCCCCCCTCCCTCTTGTGTCACCACTGTGGCACGTAAAAAACCTCTGTCATTCTGCCATAAGTGCAGGTGGCTGATTACACCTAAACACGCAGACACCTGGGTAACACGACTCTGTTGCTGCTAGCTTTCCACTGGGAGAAAGCGACCCAAATTTCCCAGCGATGGGACAATAAAGTAATGAGGTAAAAAGTGAAATAAAGAGAATGTAAAGACTAATTTCTCGTCTGACGTCACTTTCAGGAACGCCCCCACAGTCGACGACGGTGGAAGTCCCGATCCACGTGGTGGACAGCAACAGCCCTGTGTTCGAGTCCCAGCACAGCGAAGTTCGAATCCCCGAGAACACGCCCATTCACTCCCCCGTGCTCAGCGTGAAGGCCGCCAGCCCCAAGGGACAGAAGCTGATTTATTCCATCGTCGACGGCGACCGATACGGAGACTTTGCTGTTGACTTCAATACTGGTGAGTTGTGGTGTGAGAATGTTTTGTTATAACCGCGGACACTGTCTTTTCTTGTGGTTGAGGGTTTCAGTAGACAGGAGAGTTTATCGTTGTCTCCCTTTTTACAATGGTCTCTTTTGTATCTTTGAGGTAGGAATACTCATCACAGTGGTTCCTGCGACGTAAGGCCCCTCCAATTTCTTCTTCGTCATTCCTGGTTTGAAACTCCCATGTTCACTCATATTTTTGCACGAGTGAGTTTTTATGTGTATGACCGTTTTTAACCTGACATTCAGGCAGCCATACCAGGTCCCTCTCATAAGAAAACACCTCCCAACAAGAGGACACCTTGTCTCACCCCTTTGTTGATTATTCTGACCTGTTATAACAGGCCACCTGTAATGTAGGGACGCTTTGGGCTCGTCCCAAGTCTGTCCTTTCGTGGCAGGTACCACTGTAGTGCATAAGAAAGAGTGGGGTTTTCTGTGATGAGGGAAATGTGGATCTGACACTGACAATTCTGGAACACTTTCTGTGAATTGTACTTTCTAACTCAAGTGGAAATGCTTTCTTTAAGGCAAAAAAAAAACAAAAACAAAAAAAAAAACCTCACGTTGATAGTTGTCGTCGGCTTCTGTGGCGCACCCGCCAACCACCAACCCAGGCGGGTTATCCAGATCCAGATCCAGTACATTGTACAGTTTGTGCTTTGTGCTGAATGAGAAAGTAAGCGAATACAGTGGAACCCCCCTTTTAAGACCTCCAAAAGTCTGAGAAAATCAGGTCTTAAAAAGGAGGGAGTCTTAAAATGGGGGTACATTTACACAGGTTATGAAGAGAGAGTCGAAGAAGACAGGATCTTAAAAGGGCCTAGGGTCTAGTAAGTCTTAAATGGGGGGGGGGGAGGGGTCAGGGGGAGGGGGGAGGGGTCAGGGGTCGGGGTCGGGGTCGGGGGTCTGAAAAGGGGGGTTCCATTGTGCAGTGCAGACCAAAAGGCAGATTAGCAAGACTCTCGATTGTACACACTTCTGTCTGCTCAAGTCTGGGACCGTCCAACCTAACGTTTCTCCACAAGTCTCTGCTTCATTGGCCATCTTGGAAACTGAGTTTGACCTGGGATTTGAATCTAGACAAAGTTTGCTTTTCATGTCTTATAATGAGCACTATTGTCGATAAGAATTGTTTTTATATGGACAGTAACATCTATTGTCGATAAGAATTGTTTTTATATGGACAGTAACATCTATTGTCGATAAGAATTGTTTTTATATGGACAGTAACATCAATTGTCGATAAGAATTGTTTTTATGAGGACAGTAAAATCTATTGTCGATAAGAATTGTTTTTATGAGGACAGTAAAATCTATTGTTGATAAGAATTGTTTTTATAAGGACAGTAAAATCTAGTGTCAATAAGAATTCTTTTTATCAGGACAGTCAAATCTATTGTCGATAAGAATTAGGAAATAATGAAGCTCGTTTTCTTTTTCTTTGAGACGATCAATCAAAATATTGTTTTGCAATATTAATGCTTTGATTGTTGAATGAGTTACATGAATGTTTAAACCAAAGGAGAATATAGTAAGACAGTGATTAATATCAATGTTGTGATTAATCAAAATATGCAGTTCTGTTCAATCAATAAAATTTACTGACATTTGTTTCTACTAGTGCAGGCAGTAACACGTTATGAAAAGTGTTACTGCCGGGAATGTTTCTGTATTAATTGTTTTACTCTCTTCTAACCCTCTCAGTGGAATCTTGTATTCAGAATTATATGCATTTTGATTAAAAGAGATATGTCATATACGCATATTTGAAAGTTACAAGTTATATTTTAAGGTGCATATTCTGTTACATGTACAAAACCCGTGTTTGTACAAAGAATGTTACTTGATAGCTGAGGAGTAAATCTTTACAACAAAAAACAGTAAATGAATTTGAATTTGAATTGTAGATGAACTGATTTCAGTTTCACTTCGAGCAATTGGAGTCAGCAGTGATCAAAAATTATTATCTTTGCTTTTGAAGAAATATTTGATTCAAATCTAATGTTTCCTTTTGTAAATTTGCTGTGATCTCAGATATGGAAGATTTAGGGCCATGTGAGTAACTTTTCTTTTCCCAAAATAAGCGCCATTTTGCTGTTGTTGCCATGTCTGTGTCCCAAGTATATATCTCAGTGCAGGTAGCCAGTGGGGTTGAGTTTCTATTTGCACAGTTAGTGACACACTTTTCCATCCGTGTGTTTTGTTCCGTCGTGTGTCATCTAGCTTTTGATTTTTTCCCTAACATTTTTTGATTCTGTGCTATATTTTTTGGGCCAGCTTTTGGTTGCTAGTGTCTTTACTATACAGTAGTTTTTATTTATCCCATGTATATATGCGTACACTTTGTGTTTTTCAACTATTCTTCACACTAACATTTTTCTTCGTGTCTGTACTAATTGGTGGTGACATTTTGTATCTTTTCTTTTTTCTTTGAGAGTGAATGGAAGGGTGGGGGTGGGTAAGGTTATTGTGCTGAATTGGAGGTTTTAGGTTCGAGGGTATACCAGGGGGGGTGGAAGGAAGTCGGGGGGGGGGGGGGGTGAAAGTTTAGGTGTCACATTTATAGATCTTATTCTGTCTACTGAATATCAAGTTTGTTAATGGGTATCAAGGGTATAATATTCTGCACCCTTATTCTCAATGTATCTATATCGATCCTTCCAGCTGACGCTGTTTCCTCTCTCTCTCTGTTCATGCAGTTAAATTCTTCTTCAACTTCATCTTTATGTTGGTTCTTCATTTACTCCGTGTACACTTTTACTTCAGAACAATGTTAAGATACCTCTTTTTGGTCGATCATTTCTTTCTTGTGAAGCATGCCTGTGCATGATGTGAGTTTTAAAACATATTTCTGTGTGACCTATGCACAACTACAGAAGAAAGAGACTTCCTGGTGTGTGTGTGCGTGTGTGTGTGCGCGTGTGTGTGCGTACGTGCGTGCGTGCATGCTTGTGTGTGTGCGTGCACATATGCGTGCATGTGTTTGTGTGTAAGCAAGCAGAAGATTTCTTTGTGAGACGAAAAAGGATAAGGGAAATGAACTTATTGAAAGATTCAGTTGGTATGTGTAAGTTGAGTTCAGCACTAAACTTTATAGGTATTATGTGAATAGATCATATACTTTCAGAAAAAAAGGTCTAGGCTTACATGTTTAGCAAAGAGGCAATGTTTTAAACTAATACTGCTAATACAAACTGGGTGCCCTCTCTTCATTAATTCACCAATTAATAGTTCTGTAATTATAGTGATGCAAGACCTGTACAGATGTTAATTTGCATATCTAATCTTCTTCTGTGTTCATGGGCTGAAACTCCCACATACACATGTTTTTTGCATGAGTGGGTTTTTACTTGTATGATTTATTTCCCCCGCGATTCAGGCAGCCATATGCTGCTTTCGGGGGAAGCATGCTGTGTATTTTCGCGTTTCTATAACCTACCGAACTCTGACATGGATAACAGGTTCTTTTCCATGTGCACTTGGTCTTGTGCTTGCGTGTACATGTACATACCAACGGGGATAAGGTACTAGCAGGTCTGGACATAAGTTGACCTTAGAGGTTGAACAAATCTCCACAGTTTTAGGCAGTACTATAATAGTGACCAGACAATCTGTATAATTTTTGGTTGAAGTGGAGGTGTAGGGTATCATGTTTAACATTTGGCTCTTTAGGCTTGGATAAGGGTGTACATGTCATAGACTGACATCGCTTTATCATCGAGTTCCTCAGCTTAGCAGTATAGCTCGTAGCTTTCAGCAAGTGGTGATGGGGCAAAATGCTGATCATGTGAAAGAGGCAGGTTACCAATCATGAAACAATGTTGTTGTTACCATGTTTGTATATTCACATAGATTTAACAATGATTAATTGATTTATCGTTCCATAATTGTATGTTATTCAAATGTTGTAAGGTACAAGAGAAGCATTAGAGTTAATTAATAGCTGGTTATTTATTAAGTGTGAAACCAAAAGATTCAGCTTCTGTACGTCTTTACTGTACGTGTCTATGACATATCTTCTGGCAAATGTGACTCAGAGCTCCCTGCATAGTTGATATTTTAGCTGCAAGCACTGATTTTCAGAGGAGAATAAATGTGTTTGTGTTTGTGTGCGTGTATGCGTGCAATTAGGGTGTGTGAATGAATTTGTTAGTGCATTCCTGCATAGATTTGAGAGTGTATGCATTTGCAGGTCCTTTGCTGATGCAGTTTGCATGTAATATCTGACATATGTTCAGGATGTCTGACAGGTTCAAGTATATGTTCATGACTAGGACATTGCACAGATCCGTCATGCAGATCGAGTGGCATGAAATAATTGAAAAATTTCATGATTATGTGTGCTGTTTGTGTGTGATGTTTAGATTATGTTTATGTGATGTTTATATCATGTTTATGTGATGTTCATATCATGTTTATGTGATGTTTATATCATGTTTATATCATGTTTATGTGATGTTTGTCTCATGTTTATGTGATGTTTATATCATGTTTATGTGATGTTTATTTCATATTTATGTGATGTTTATATCATGTTTATTTGATGTTTATATCATGTTTATGTGATGTTCATATCATGTTTATGTGATGTTTATATCATACTTATGTGATGTTCATATTATGTTTATGTGGTGTTTATATCATATTTATGTGATGTTCATATTATGTTTATGTGGTGTTTATATCATATTTATGTGATGTTCATATTATGTTTATGTGGTGTTCATATTATATTTATGTGATGTTTATGTGGTGTTTATATGATGTTTATGTGATATTTATGTGTGGGGTGTGTGTGTGTGTGCAGGCTTGGTGGTGGTGGCCGGCCAGTTGGACAGAGAGAGCCAGGACACGTACCACCTGGTGGTCAGAGCTAGCGACGTCAACTCGGCCAGTTATTCCGACACACACCTCACCGTCGTCTTAGAGGTCAGCATGTCACTTCATCTTTACTCTCACGGTTTAAATTACAGTCCTCTTCACCTCACCCCACTCCATCCCATCCTACCCCTCTCCTATCCACTCCAACCCACTCCAGTGCCACTCCAATCCACTCCAACCAAACCAGATTGCTCTCAAGTCACATGCACAGAATGTTGTTGGCTTCAAGGAGTGCCAATTTGTGTGTTGGTTAAAGAATCTTCATTGTTGTCTTAACCTGGTTAAAGTATGCCTGCAGTCTGGAGATACCTTAAGGCCTTAAGACTCTGAGCTCAAGTGCAATCCCATAGTTTTGACTGAGCCAAAGACTACTTGGTAAGTTTCAAAGAAATAGCTTAAAAGCATTAAAACTGAAAAAAATGAAAGTGTGGAAAAACATCTGACAGCTGAAAATCGGCCAGCTCACTCAACAAGCTCAGACTTTGCCAAATCTACCAGTGACAAGCCCTCACCAGTAAATTCAACCGTCCGATCATTTCTGTTTCCAACAGGATGTCAACGACAACTCCCCGGTGTTCCACAGCCTTCGCTACACACACACCGTGTCCGAGGTGGCTCGGGTCGGCACGACTGTCCTGCAGGTGGCAGCACGCGACTCGGACGAGGCGGCCAACAGTCTGATCCACTACAGCCTGGCCCCCACCTCACCTGACAGCGCCGACGCTCAGCCCTTCTTTATCCACTCCGAGTCTGGCACCATTCTTCTGCACAGGTTGGTTGAACACTGGCATTTAGTTCTGCTTGAAGCATGCAATTTGAAACAAGAATATAAAGCATGAAAATAAGGCTTGGCAAAGATGTTTTTGAAGGAAAATGGACACATATTTTACTTGTTTAAAATCAGAACAGGCTTCATCGTGTCTGATACGTTAGGAAGTTCTTTAGCAGAATACTGAACTGTTATCATTTGTTTTTTATAATGTTCCCACATGTCTGTAATGTAAAATCGGCTCTTTCCTGTTTATGTTCAGATCTGTGGATCGTGATGGATAATGATGAGCAGGCCCACTGCACTCAATGTTTCCACATGTACATTTGCTGTATTATAATGTCTGCACATGTCTGTGTTATAATGTCTGCACATGTCTGTGCTTTAACGACAATTGTGTCCTGTCTCTGTACAGATCTGTGGATCGTGAAGAGCAGGCCGAGTACACGTTCCTCGCCGTGGCAACGGACAGCGGCATGCCGGCACGCAGCAGTACGGCCGTGGTTCACATCATCGTCCTTGACCTCAACGACAACGCCCCTCAGTTTGTGCAGCCGACCTTCAACTGCTACATCACCGACCAGGCCCAGCGCGGCCAGCTGGTCACCAAGGTCATGGCCACAGACGCTGACGATTCCAACAAAGGGGAGCTGTCCTATTCCATCATCGGCGGGAACGAGAAGCAGGCGTTCGACATCGATCATCGCTCCGGCCTGGTCACGGTGGCCGAACAGCGCAAGCCCGACTTCAGCCCGGCGTACGTTCTCAACGTCTCGGTCAGCGACGGTGTCTACACCAACTTTGCCCGCCTGGCCATCGGAGTGAGGAACACGAACCGTCACGTCCCGCGCTTCACCGAGCAGAACTATTACGTGGAGGTGTCGGAGATGATGTCGGTGGGCATGAGTGTCACCACGGTGTCAGCCATGGACGCTGACCGAGGGAATTATGGGATGCTGACCTACACTCTGCCCAGCCAGCGCATGGCCACCTACTTCTCCATTGACGCTGATACAGGTGTGTAATAAGGTGTAAAGTGACTGATGGTTTGCACAATGCTTGTTAAGGCAACAACAACAAATAAAATGTAGTGTAACACTTTTTTTCATCACATATAGACTTCATCGTGGATCTGTAGCGTTCCTCATCTTAAACAGCTTATCAGGAGAAGGACATAACTGATTATTCTTATTATGGAATAGCGTTTATATTCATTCCTGGTATGGATACAACGATAAAAGAATGTTTAATCATGCATTGTCAATCATATTTAATAGAGTGTTTTTCATGGAGAATCATTTACTCAGTCTAAAAAGTTAAGAAAAAATTGTACTGCCAAGAAATGAGCTGCGCCAAATATCCAGGATGACATCGATATATTGGCTAAGAATCATGAAGCAATCACATAAAGGCCAGTAATATGTTTTATGCCTGTTTGTCCAGACTATGACACTCTTTGCTTGTGCTTGTAAGAATATCATTCCACAAGTTGTCTGTGGAATAGAAAACATTTCAGTCAGGTGAAGATTAGCATTTTTCAAACAATTTTTTTTAAATTCAGGTGAGATAACGACCAAGCAGATCCTGGACCGAGAGAAGACCAATCAGTTTGAGATGACCGTGACGGCCACGGACAATGGAGGTCAGATGGGTGTTGCCATGGTTACCGTGGTGGTGAAAGACGAGAACGACAACATGCCGCAGTTCCTGATGGAGGAGTACCGAGCCAACATCCATTTCAACGCTTCCATTGGCACCAAGATCATCCAGGTATGTATGGAGTGGAAAAAACGCGTGTGTGTGTGTGTGTGTGTGTGCGTCTGTGTCTGTGTCTGTATGTCAGTGGGTGTGTGCCCCTGTTTTTATTTTATTTTTTATTTTATGCAATTTATATCGCGCACATATCACAACCACGGATTTAAGGCGCAGGGATTTATTTATGCCGTGTGAGATGGAATTTTTTACACAATATATCACGCATTCACATCGGCCAGCAAACCTCAAGCCTATTAGGGCGAGCATTCACCTTTCACGGCCTATTATTCCAAGTCACACGGGTATTTGGTGGACATTTACAATTTTGTCAGGAAAGACTCTTTTGTCAATCGTGGGATCTTTAACGTGCACACCCCAATGTAGTGTACACGAAGGGACCTCGGTTTTTTGTCTCATCCGAAAGACTAGCACTTGAACCCACCACCTAGGTTAGGAAAGGGGGGAGAAAATTGCTAACGCCCTGACCCAGGGTCGAACTCGCAACCTCTCGCTTCCGAGGCAAGTGCGTTTACCACTCAGCCACCCAGACCATCTGTCTTTTCTTCTGGTGATTGCTTGCAATCTTCAAAATTCAGTAAATTATTGAAGCCTGGCGCAACAGTGTAGCATTGTTTTGGTTAAAAGTAATTCTTTATTTCTCTTTGTCTTGATTGTTGTTGTTGTGTTTTTTTCCTACTTGGTGTGACCACTCTGTTCACAACATTGCTAGGCAACCGGCACGGTTGGCCTAGTGGTAAGGCGTCCGCCCCGTGATCGGGAGGTCGTGGGTTCGAACCCCGGCCGGGTCATACCTAACCTAAGACTTTAAAATTGGCAATCTAGTGGCTGCTCCGCCTGGCGTCTGGCATTATGGGGTTAGTGCTAGGACTGGTTGGTCCGGTGTCAGAATAATGTGACTGGGTGAGACATGAAGCCTGTGCTGCGACTTCTGTCTTGTGTGTGGCGCACGTTTTATGTCAAAGCAGCACCGCCCTGATATGGCCCTTCGTGGTCGGCTGGGCGTTAAGCAAACAAACAAACAAATTGCTAGGCATTGGAAATTCACTTTACAGTATGGCAATGTTCCACACAACGGACGAACTCCAGTTAATGAATCTGTCTGACAGTAATTGTATGAAATGGTGGCGTGTGACAGATGAAGGCGGTGGATGCTGACCTGGGAACCAACGGACGTGTCCACTACATGCTGTACTCCGGGGACGACCCGGATGTCGGACAGCTCTTCAACGTGGAGGAGGACACCGGTCACATCACCGTCAAGTCCAGTCTCACCTTCGCCGGTCAGTAACTCATGGGGACATTGATATCATCTTTTGTGCATTGATTATAATTAAAGTACAGTACATAGGTCAAATCACCGTCAAGTCCAGTCTCACCTTCGCCGGTCAGTACATCATCTGGACATTGATATCACCTTGTGTGCATTATTAATGTATGATTACAATTTAACTCATTGTCTCCCAGGCACGGATATATCTGTACCCACTCATATGGCTCTATCTGACCTGGTACGGATATATCCGTACACTGTGACAATCACTTCAGTCGCTTCCTGTAACGTCGATCTAACGCCTGCATTCCAGCGTGTTGATACACAGTTACTACAATTCTGAGTGACCTGCCGCAGCACAGCTGGTCTCGGCTATAAAAAAAACTGGGTCAACATAGGTGGGGTACAAAGTGTTCACAACATAGGTGGGGTAGAAAGTGTTCACAACATAGGTGGGGTAGAAAGTGTTCACAACATAGGCGGGGTAGAAAGTGTTAAGTACAGTGTTTTAATTGTTTGTTTCAAGTTTTTAATTTGTAAATTGTCAAAAATTCATGTTAAATATTCTGAACTGTGCTTAGTGACAGAATACAATTCTTACATTGTGTACATATCAGCTAGTTTAAATATGCACTGTATGGTTACACTGTGCGTAACACAGCTACAGTGGGACCCCCCCCCCCCTTTAACACTTTCTACCCCACCTATGTTGACCAAGGTTTTTTTTAGCCAAGACCAGTTGTGCTGCAGCAGGTCACTCAGAATTGTAGTAACTGTGTAGTAACTGTGTATCAACACGCTGGAATGCAGGCGTTAGATGGACATTACAGGAAGCGACTGAAGCTAACAGTCTGAGCGGATATATCCGTTCCTGGGAGACAATGAGTTAAGACCTCCAAAACTGGAGGGGAGTTAAGAGAGTTTAGGGAGTTAAGAGAGTTTAGGGAGTTTAGAGAGTTTAGGGAGTTTAGAGAGTTTAGGGAATTTAGAGAGTTTAGGGAGTTTAGAGAGTTTAGGGAGTTTAGGGAGTTTAGAGAGGCTATGAGCAGAACATCTGAGAAAGAAGGGTCTTAAAAAGGAGGAAGTCTCACATTGGAGTGTCTTAAAAGGGAGGTTCCACTGTGCAAAGTTCAAGATGCAGCACACTTTTCACCGCTGTGTGTACTGGTGTTGACTGGTGTATTCTGGTGTTGCAGTGAACAAGGTGTACCAGTTCTTTGTGCGGGCGAGAGACGGCGGCAACCCACCGCTGGAGAACCACGTTCCCGTGGAGATCCTGGTGATGGGTGCCACGGACACCCCCCCTTCCTTCCCCAACGCTCAGCGCTCCTTCTTCATCCAGGAGGACCAGCCTGCAGGGGGGGTCATCGCCACAGTGCGCGCCGAGAGTAAGCTCCCCTTGAAGTACTTCATCGTGGCGGGCATGACCAACAGCAGCAACAACCCGGCTTTCTTCTCCATCGACGACTACGGCCAGATTCGAATCCTGCGACCGTTGGACAGGGAGATCACTCCGTCATACTCTCTGGCTATCAAGGCCCGGACGGAGACATCGCCTCCCCTGGCGGCTCACATGGACGTGTACATTCAGCTGCGTGACATCAACGACAATTTCCCGCACTTTGAGTCAAGCCCTTACCTAGCCACGGTGGTGGAGAACACGGAGGTTGGCACGGAACTCATCCAGGTCAAGGCCACGGACGCCGACCTTCCTCGAAAGCTGGAGTACTCGTTCGGCCCCGACATGGAGGACATGGCCAACATCTTCGCGGTCAACAGCCAGACGGGCTGGGTCAGCCTGCTGTCGCCCCTGGACAGAGAGCGGAGGGCAGAGTACAACCTCACCCTGGCCGTCACCGACAGCGACGATGACAACAGGATCAACGGGAGAGGCGTGCGACTCACCTCCTTCACCAACGTCATCGTCACGGTAACGGACCACAACGACAACGCCCCGCAGTTTGACAGGAAGGAGTTCTCCACCGCAGTCGACGAGGGGGCGCTGCCCGGCACCGTTATCCTGGCCTTGACCTCTGAGGACCGCGACACAGGGGTCAACGCTGATGTGACGTACTATATCGTGCGCGGCGACCCCCTGGGTCAGTTCCAGATCCACTCCACGGGAGAGCTGTTCGTCAGCCAGGCACTGGACCGTGAAGTGAGCGGTCTGTACCGCCTGCAGGTGGCCGCCACCGACGGGGGCTTTGTGACCTACACCAAGGTCATGGTCACAGTGCTGGATGACAATGACAATGCACCCCAGTGTCTGCATGTGAGTCTTGGTTTCTTTACGCCCCCATGTGAGTCTTGGTTTCTTTACGCCCCCATGTGAGTCTTGGTTTCTTTACACCCCCATGTGAGTCTTGGTTTCTTTACGCCCCCATGTGAGTCTTGGTTTCTTTACACCCCCGTGTGAGTCTTGGTTTCTTTACGCCCCCATGTGAGTCTTGGTTTCTTTACGCCCCCATGTGAGTCTTGGTTTCTTTACGCCCCCATGTAATACTTGGTGCTTTGGAGAGGCTAGGTGCTTGGCCTGTTTAAAAGGGAGGGAGTGTTAAATTGGGCGGTCTTTTAAATGTGTTGGTAGGGTAGTGCCACAAACTGTCTCTTCATCTGTGGTGCATTTGTTAACTTGAAGCTTAGCCAGATATTGGAAAGGATGTGAATTTTCAGCTAAGTGAAGTCAGAATTTGTTACCGGGTGAAGTCAAAACAAAATATCTTTGAACCTGTTCAGAATGAGTTCGTTGTCATCTTTTGGTCTTAAAGTGTAGTCGGCTTAATTAAAAGTACGTTAAGATTAGTGTTATTACGGTCTGCAGCCGTGAAGCTATGTTGGCCGTGTCAGAACTCTTAAGTTATACCACTGCTTTGTGTCTCTTAGTGAATTTGACGCTTTTTCTTCTCAATTTGTGATAAAGCGGATTTCAGTGTGGATGCATATGTATTTGTCTGTTGAAGAGTGAGCTAAATTTGTCCACTCGTTATGTTTGCCAGAAAGGTCTAATTATTTGACCATTGTAGGGATGGTAACAAAATTTTTTTTTAAAAACAACCATGTGATTTGACCTTTGCTGACCTGCTGTTTCAGCCATTCGTGGACGTGATTGAGAACGAGGACGTGAAGACGGGCAAACCCATCGCTCACATCCAGGCGGAGGACAGGGACAAAACGGCCACGGTCAACGCTCGCATCCACTACCGGCTCGCCGGGGAGGGCGCAGAAAAGTTCATGCTGGAACCAGAATCAGGTAGGCTTGACGCCGTCCGTAGAATCCTGCATGTAATCTTTGCTTGGAGCTTTATTTTGGGACAAAATGGTGACTTTGAAGCTGAATCAGGTACGCATGACGCCGTCCGTAGAATCCTGCATGTAATCTTTGCTTGGAGCTTTATTTTGGGACAAAATGGTGACTTTGAAGCTGAATCAGGTACGCATGACGCCGTCCATCCATAGAATCCTGCTGTGATGACCAAAGGGAAGTAAGGGCTCTAAATGCACACGACGTGTAATAGACTAAGTGAGAGTTATTCAGAACCATTCTCCTGCCACCTGAGAGAATAACAAGCATTGAACTGAACAAGCGACTTTCATCCTCTTAGAATCCAGCATGTGTAGTCTTTGCTTGGAGTTTTTGTTTTGGCACAAAACTGTGACTTTGGAAGGAAGGTTTTCTGTAAGTAAATGCCGCTTTGAAAATTGTGTAATCTTCACTCTTTTTTTGTTAAAAATGTTTAACAAAATTTGATTTTGTGAACCAGTTGTAAAAAAGGCGGTTTTGTATAGATTTTCTCACAAAGAGATGTTCAATTCACAATGACAGTAAGGACACTTGTCAGAAGGTTTGCTTTTCTACACGGAAAAAAAAAAGAAGAAAATTAAAATGTGTGTGAGTTGAATATGCATTATGACGGTTATCTGTCAAATCTGTAACTGTTGTTAATTAATATCCCACCTTGTTGATTTTAAAAGGTGTGTTATGCACAGCTAGCTGTTGTTATTACATGTATGATGTTACACCTTGTTGATTTTAACAGGTGTGTTACGCACGGCTATGATGCTGGACCGAGAAACGCAGCAAGAGTACAAGCTGGTTGCCACGGCAACAGATGGCGGAGGTCTGTCGTGTGTCACAGAGATTCGCATCTTCCTGCGTGACGTCAACGACAACCCCCCGGAGTTCACCGGCAGCTTCCGCGACACACTCACGGTGCAGGAGGACGCACGTGTCAACACGCTTCTGACGCGTGTAACAACCGTCGACAGAGACACAGGTCAGATATTTCACTTTAGTGACGGTAGTTAGAAAAGCTGTCAGTGCATCAACATTTTTACCCGATCTTTTAAAACCTAGAGAGACTCTGGATCAACTTTGTGAGAGCATTGGTAAGGTTAATTCTTTGATACACATACGTTTGTGGGAGAATTTTTGTTTTGAAGAGCCCATCAGGTGCTTAAAAAAGGTCCAACTGTGTTTTAAAACTCTTGTCAGTGAAAATGAAACATGTAATGTGGTAGTGTAGCTCCGGACATTCAAAGCCTGTTAGAGCAAAGTTTTCACAACACAAGTTTTCAGTTTTTTTATTTTGATATTATAAAATTTGTGACAGTTTTAAAGTTATGGTGAAACTTTCAGCACTGTGTGTGTCATCTAAGAGCTATGTTAGTGAGTGATCGGCTTTCCCAACTTCCCTGCTACATGTTAATTCTGTGTGGTGCAGGCATCAACCGCAACACGGGCTACGAGTTGGTGGAGACGTCACCCCGGGTGTTCAGCATCCACCCCAAGAGCGGCATCATCAGTCTGGTGGGCACTCTGGACCGCGAGGAGCACCCCGAGTATAACGTCACCGTCATCGCCTATAACGAGGTAACCATAGTTACAATAACCAGACTATAATGTGACTGTCATTGCCTATAACGAGGTAACCATAGTTTTGAATGGTTTGGATAAATGTGAAACTGATCTGTCATAAAATAAATCCAAAAACAAAGAGACTGCAAACGTTTCAAATTTCAGAATCTAAAAACAACAAAGGTAAGTTGTTGGAAGGTTTCTTATTTCAGGGCCTAGCATTGTAAGCCGTTCGGCGTACTTTACGCCGAAATAACATCTCCAGTACGCGGAACTCGATTTGGTGTACGCCGAAATGCAAAAACCTGTTATTCCCAAATGGTAAACCCAAACAGTCCCAGCTTTCGTTTTGTGCGCCGTTCGGTTCAATTCTCATTCGGTTTGACAGTTTGTTTGAGCACGCACTTCCTCTGGCATCGCGCGAGCATGCTTTGTGCCGGTGTTTTGTGGCTCTAGACTTGAAATAATGTCTCGAAGCGACATTGTTGAACGTGGTCAGCCATTCAGTGACAAAGAATCCAGGTATTCCTGGAAGTGGGAATGGCACTTTTAGGCCAAATAACACAAGATTGTCAGTTTTCTTGTTTTCTGTCTGTGTTTTGCTTGTTGGTGAAGGCATAATTTAGTTGCTCAATCTTCTTTGGGGGGGGTCATTTTAGGTAAAAAAAAATCTCCCAAAAATCTCCCAGACCCCCGCCTTTGTAAGCTGAACTCACTTTTTCCAATGCTAGGCCCTGTTATTGACAACCAATAAGTTAAAATTCACAGATATTTCGACCCAGCAGTCTTTTAAGTGCACAGACAAACAAATACTAATTAAACAGAAAAAGACTTATCTGGCAAAAAGGGCAGCCGCTTGCAGAGAAGACACAGGATACATATGATCTGTCATAGTAAACTTGTAGAGGTTTCTTTTCTTAGCATTGAAATATAAAAAGAAAAAAATGAACCTGTGTGATTTTAGAGCTGCACATATTTAGTTTTTTTTTTATACGTGTTAGACCTAGGCCCTAAACGTATGTTGTGTTTTTTGTTATTTACTTTTTGGCCGTAAGAAAATCAGATATTCTTTTCTTCTAAATATTGCAAACTGCAAATCAGAAAAAGTGAAACATCATCTTTCGCAATACAGAACAACTGACTTTACAAGGAGTAATTAATAACCAATATAAGTTTCGTCTCCAGATCTCGCGAGAGTTGTCTGCCACTGCCACGCTGAGAGTGGTGGTCCTTGACGTGAACGACAACCCGCCAACGTTCGAGCGCACCAGCTACTACACGGCGGTCAGTGAGGAGGCCAAGGTGGGCAGCACGGTGGTCAGGGTTCGAGCCTCAAGTCTCGACATCGGGGCCAACGCTGCCATCACCTACACCATCGCCGCCGGCAACCAGCAGGGCAAGTTCATCATCGGCAGCAACGATGGTGAGTTGGACACTTTTGATTTGGCAGCCATTATGGTCTTACTTCAGTGGACCCCCCATTGAAGACCTCAAAGTCTTAAAGTCTTAAAGTCTTAAAGTCTTAAAGTCGGGGTACATTTTTTACTGAATATATGAACAAAAAGTCAGAAAACAGGGTCTTTAATGGGAGTCTTAAACGGGGGTTAAGTGTGTACCCACTATATATGAATGGAAAAGTTTGCTCAGGATTCAACTAAAAAAACTCTTATCTGTCTCTCTCAGGTGTGCTGAAGGTGGCTGAACCGCTGGACCACGAGCTGTCGCGCGAGTATTTTCTGACCATCCTTGCGCGCGACCACGGCTCTCCGCCCCTCAGCAACACGGCCATCGTCAGTATCAACATCACGGACGTCAACGACAACCCCCCGCGCTTCAGCCAGGACACGTACTCTGTCACACTCAATGAGCTGCAGCTAGATGGAACGGAAGTCTTCACGGTATGTGTGTGTCTCTGTCTCTGTGTCTGTGTGTGTCTGTGTGTCTGTATGTCTGTGTCTGTCTGTCTGTGTGTGTATGTGTGTGTCTGTGTCTGCCTGTGTCTTTGTTTGTTGTTGTGTATTTGTGAGTGTGTCTGTGTGTGTCGTGTGTATTGTCGTGTGTGTGTATGTGTGTGTGTATCTGTCTCTCTGTCTGTCTGTCTGTCTGTCTGTCTGTCTGCCTGTCTGTCCAGGTTTGTGAAGGAGAGAAGGAGAGCATGTGTGTTGGTGTGCAGCACTGAAAGGCTACAGGGATTTCAGCTCTCAATGACCACCAAGCTTTCCATCTCTTCCTACCTCCTTTTTTATCATGAGAAATATGTGTTTATTAATTTGGTCTTTTTCTTCCGTTCTTCCCTACATGCAAGTGAAGGCCACGGACACTGACAATGATCACCAAGTTTCAGGTCTCTTTGTACCTCTTTTTGGATCATCAGAAATACATGTATGTGTTTTTTCATTTTTTTGTCTTTCCTTTTTTCTCGTGCAGGTGAAGGCCACGGACGCTGACAGTTACGCCAACTCTGTCATCACCTACAGCATCATCGACGGCAACACGCACGGCAACTTCCTCATCGGTCCCCAGGATGGCGTCATTCAGATTGCGTCTCCGCTCGACAGGGAGTCGGTCAGTTTTTTGAGTCACTTGAGAAAATGTGACTCTATGTAATCGGTCAGTGTTAGTCTGTCCGGCCGGCCGGCCGTCCGGCCGGCCGTCCGGCCGGCCGTCCGTAGACACCACCTTAACGTTGGACTTTTCTCGGAAACTATCAAAGCGATCGGGCTCATATTTTGTTTAGTCGTGACATCCAATGACCTCTACACTTTAACGATGGTTTCGTTGACCTTTGACCTTTTTCAAGGTCACAGGTCAGCGTCAAAGGAAAAATTAGACATTTTATATCTTTGACAAAGTTCATCGGATGTGATTGAAACTTTGTAGGATTATTCTTTACATCAAAGTATTTACATCTGTAGCCTTTTACGAACGTTATCAGAAAAACAAGGGAGATAACTAGCCTTTTCTGTTCGGCAACACACAACTTAACGTTGGGCTTTTCTCGGAAACTATAAAAGTGACCGGGCTCAAATTTTATGTGAACGTGACTCCCAGTGACCTCTACACTTTGACGTTTGCTTTGGTGACCTTTGACCTTTTTCAAGGTCACAGGTATGTCTTGAATTCTTCAGGTATGCATTGTGTTGTGAATAGCAATTTCTTCCTGTCCATCTGATGCCTCATATAATATTCAGAACTGCGAAAGTGACTCGATCGAGCGTTTGCTCTTCTTGTTTATTTTTTAATGAAGTTGTAAATAAATGTGCAGTGTACGCTGTTTTTCTTGTACTAAAGTTACAAATATATTTGCCGTTTGCACACTTTTACTTGTGCTAAAGTTGTCAATATATTAGCAGTTTGCACACTTTTTCTTAAAGTTGCAAATGTATTTGAGGTTTACACACTTTCTCTTGTACTGAAGTTGCAAATGTATTTGCAGTTTGCACACTTTTTCTTAAAGTTGCAAATGTATTTGCAGTTTGCACTTTTTCTTAAAGTTGCAAATGTGTTTGCAGTTTGCACACTTTTTCTTGTACAGCAGTCCCTCTCATGAACGGACACCCTTGGGCCATAGCAAAACTGTCCGTACATTGCAGGTGTCCGTTCACGGGAGGGGTGACCACACACCCCCTCCCCCATACACTCACACAGAAACACACTTACAAAGTAACAACAGGATTGAGTTTATGCTAATCACTTCTTGTGGCTACTAAACAATAACAATAAACTCCTAATACTTCTTTAAACTTTCTGTAAAAATGATTTGTATGAAAAGTGTTGAAAAGAAGAGATAAAATAAATCCTCAAGGCAGTGAACACACTCATCATGCACTGACATACGAAAGCAGCCACACAAACACAGCACAGAGGAGCGTGTGCAGATGCTTTACAAGAATAAGCTTGAAAACCAGTTTGAATAAATAGCAGCAGATAAAGCTGCATGTCATAATCATGTAATTTATTTTCTTCTTGTCTGGCTTTATTGACTGCATGCCGATCATGTGGCATGGCAGTGACTTTTCACTCTTCAGTCGGAAATACACTGTACATAACACAGCTAGCTCCCACTCTCCATCACTAATGCCTACCCCAAGCCGTGACAACTGATGCTTGGAAATTGTGTGGAAGAGTACACCTCTCTATTTTTCTCCAATGCTCTTCCTGCTGACATGCAGTGACACCGGACACCCCACAGAGTTTAGCCAGCTACCCCTCCACCCCCCCCCCCCCCCTCTCCCTCTCTCACTCCCTCTAGCCATGTACTGTTTGGGGCTGTGCCAAGAGAGGCCAGCTGCACTGTTCACTCAGAGCAAAACCAGTTGACTGTGTGTTTGACAAAGCAAGACAACTGAAGGGTTCACAGATTAGGCAATCGACTCACTGGTCAATGAAAGAGGTTACACACATATCCACACGATGCTGAGAACTGTGGCCGGTTTTTCATTCTCTTTCGCTCAGGACCTTCATCGACTGTGGTTTCTGTTGTTTACGTCCAACAGACAAGAATAAAGAGCACAGTGCAGTTTCATGTTGGCATCTTCGTAGGTACTCCACTCCTGACCAAAACTACTCCCCCCCCCCCCCCCCCCCCCCCCCCCTCCTGATGCTGATGGGTACACGTGCACTCAAGTTATCAGTGACTGTCATCACGCCATTGCGGCTGTGATCTTTGTACCAAGAGCCGGACTGCTCTGTTATCGATTTTTTTGTGGTGAAAATTTGACATGGTCTGTCCGTACATTGGAGGTATGACCTGCTGTTGGGACCGAAAATGAGTGTCCGTGTCCACGTTTTGCAGGTGTCCGTTTAAGGGGGGGCAAATATAGAAGGAAAACACTCCGTGCCGAGCAAATGTGTCCGTACATGTCAGGTGTCCGCTCACGCCGGGGGCCGTACATTGCAGGGACTGCTGTATGTACTAAAGTTGCAAATATATTTGCAGTTTACACTGGGTTTTTCTATAAAGTTGTAAATGAATTTGTAGTTTACATACTTTTTCTTGTACTGAAGTTGTAAATTATATTTGCAGTTTACACTGTTTTCCTTGTACTGAAGTTGTAAATGATATTTGCAGTTTACACTGTTTTCCTTGTACTGAAGTTGTAAATATGCGTGAGGTGAGAGCAACATTCTTGGTGGGGCTGGTGCTTGTTTTCATGAGGAAGAAGACAAAAGCAGGTGTAGCTAGGAAAGGGGAAGAGTTACAGGGGGATTCCAGGACAGTATCCCCCTGAAACTCTCTCTTCTCAAAGAGAAATTAGAGGAAAAGCAACGAAAGAAAAGAAGGAATTTTTCATTGTACAAAAGTAGAGAAATCAAACAAATGAGGGTAGACACGAGAAAGGAAAAGATGTCAGTTTTTCATCCTAAGTCAGGAGAGTTGTCACACAGAAATTAGAGTAAATTAAAGCAACAAAATAAAAGAATGGAGTTTTACATTCTTGGACAGTAGAGCGGCCATCAAATAGAAATTGGAGTAGACACAAGAAAAGAAAAGATGTCAGTTTTTTATTCTACGTCAGGAGAGTTGTCAAACAGAACTCAGAACTTTATTACGAAAGGATAAAGGTTTTAGGCTTAGCCTAATCTTCCAACCTGTCCTTTGAACATAAGCAGAAATGAGAGTAGAAGCAAAGAAGTCATGTTTTCAATTCTATCGTCTTGAGGTGGAGAGGTTTGCGCTGACGGTGCAGGCTCGGGACTCCGGCAGCCCCATGCTGTACAGCACGGCCGTTGTCAGTGTGGCGGTGGAGGACGCTAATGACAATCCCCCCCTCTTCACCCACACCAACTACACTGCACAGGTCCAGGTAGGATGAACGCTCACAGCCTTCGTAGTCACACTGTTACACATCTTTTTATTTTAACTTAGCACTGTCATTGATTTGACAGTAAGATACATGTTGATTCTGGTAGTAGGGCCAACACTCCAAGCATTTATAATTGCTCTTTTACACATCTTTTTGTTTTAACTTAGCTCTGTCATTGATTTGACTGTATTAGATACAGGTAGCTCTGTCATTGATTTGACTGTATTAGATACAGGTAGCTCTGTCATTGATTTGACTGTATTAGATACAGGTAGCTCTGTCATTGATTTGACTGTATTAGATACAGGTAGCCCTGTCATTGATTTGACTGTATTAGATACAGGTAGCTCTGTCATTGATTTGACTGTATTAGATACAGGTAGCTCTGTCATTGATTTGACTGTATTAGATACAGGTAGCTCTGTCATTGATTTGACTGTATTAGATACAGGTAGCTCTGTCATTGATTTGACTGTATTAGATACAGGTAGCTCTGTCATTGATTTGACTGTATTAGATACAGGTAGCTCTGTCATTGATTTGACTGTATTAGATACAGGTAGCTCTGTCATTGATTTGACTGTATTAGATACAGGTAGCTCTGTCATTGATTTGACTGTATTAGATACAGGTAGCTCTGTCATTGATTTGACTGTATTAGATACAGGTAGCTCTGTCATTGATTTGACTGTATTAGATACAGTGGAACCCCCCTTTTAAGACCTCCAAAAATCTGAGAAAATCGGGTCTTAAAAAGGAGGGAGTCTTAAAGTGGGGGTTAGTTTACAGAGGTTTAGAACAGAAGATCTGAGAAATGAAGGTCTTAAAAAGGAGGGAGTCTTAAATTTGGGGGGTATTAAAAGGGAGGTTTCACTGTAAATTTTGTAACTATAAGATATGTATTGATTTTGCTAGTAGGAGCAACACTCCGAGCATTTTATGTGTGCTCTTTTATACATCTTTTTGTTTTAACTTAGTGACTAATTTGTACCGTCAGATGTGTATCGATTCTGCTAGCGGGTGACGGTTGTAGACTGTAGGTAGCTGGGTTCATGTATTTGCTGATATTTTTGTCTTTCCGTATGAACATAAAAAAGAGTTGTGTGTATCTGTGATGTCTGTGAGAGAGAGAGAGAGAGCCCAGTTAGCTAGATGGCATCATATGTCTATGAGAGAGAGAGAGAGCCCAGTTAGCTAGATGGCATCATATGTCTATGAGAGAGAGAGAGAGCCCAGTTAGCTAGATGGAATCATATGTCTATGAGAGAGAGAGAGAGCCCAGTTAGCTAGATGGCATCATGTCTATGCGTACATCGTGCCTTAGAGAGATGCAGGTATTTTTGGTGAAGGTATGTTTGTAGGAGTCCCTAGTGAGCTAGCCGTTTTTACTAGCACAAGCTAGTCTTGGCGCAAGGTAGTCTGGACAGTTTGTTTTTTAAATCAATTTGCAGCCAACAGAACTTTTCCTAGCTTAGCAAAGGCCTTTATTGTGTGTGCGTCTGTCTGTATGGCTAAAATGTCTTAAAATGCCTGTCTGGCTGTCTGTCTTTCTGTCCGTCTGTCTGTCTACCTATCTTTCTGTCTGTCCGTCCGTCTGTCTGTCTACCTATCTTTCTGTCTGTCCGTCTGTCTGTCTACCTATCTTTCTGTCTGTCTGTCTGTCTACCTATCTTTCTGTCTGTCCGTCTGTCTGTCTACCTATCTTTCTGTCTGTCCGTCTGTCTGTCTACCTATCTTTCTGTCTGTCCGTCTGTCTGTCTACCTATCTTTCTGTCTGTCCGTCTGTCTGTCTACCTATCTTTCTGTCTGTCCGTCTGTCTGTCTACTTATCTTTCTGTCTGTTCGTCTGTCTGTCTACCTATCTTTCTGTCTGTCTGTCTGTTTACGTGCCTGACTGTTAAGGACAGTTCAGAGTGTATACAAAGAATTGACCAAATTAAGTCAGTCTGTAAGCGTCTGATATGTGCATGTGTCTTGGATCAAGGGTTATCTGTTCTGAACGAAGGGAATGAGAACTTGCAGCAAGTATGCTCTGCCCATATTCTTGAAAAATTGAAAATGGAAGTGTGAGGTGTGCGCACGGACAATCATAGCTTTGTGTGAAAACTCTGTGCTACTTTGTCTCTTGCCCAGCGCCTTGTCTTTACGGAAGTGAGTATGGATGATGGAATGCCCAAACTAACGGTAAACTCACTGCGATTCTTGATGCATTTTAAAGTGGCATGCAAACCTAGCATTCTGTTTTTTCTTTTTCTTTCTTTCTGTACAGGCTAGACAGTTTTTGTGTTTCTGTACATGTGTGCCCGGCCTTGAGTTTTCTTGTTTTCTTTTAATAACATTTTTGTCTTGAATGCGGCATTAATTGTGGAAGTGTAATATATTACTTTGATTTTCATTCTGCACGGCAGGTCTACCTCGGTAGTGTGTATATGATCTCACCACCCTCTTCATTTCCCTTCAAAAGTTTTGTGTGATTTTTATTTCCCGCATTTTTCTGCTTAAGTATATCCAATATAGTATCCAAATGTAAACGTAATGGCAAAAATTATGGTCAGTCAGCAAAACTGTGTTCTGGCGCCCTTTTCATTGACACACACAAAATTGTATGTCAAGGTTGAATGCATTTGACTCTTGTGGTGTGATGATAACTTTCAGATGGTCAAATTGAAAAGAGAGCTTATTAACCTCCCACCATGTGGTTTTAGGCCAAAAAAAAAAATAGGTCTGTTTACGGTAACATAGGCCAAAAAAATAGGGTCGGTAGGTCGGGATGTTTGTTTTTTTTTTGTTGTTTTTTTTCCAAAAAAAACATTTTTACGTAAATTTTTTTTTCTTTTTTTTTTTTTCCCCAAATGCCAAAAAGTCTAGGGTCGCGCAAAAAAATAGGATCGGTCAGGTTACCGTAAACAGACTTTTTTTGGGGCGGGGGCCTTAGTATCCCCCTTTTTTGCATAAAAGAAAACATGAGAGATGGGGTAATACCACTGATCTGAAAACAATGGATAGTGCACAGCCAATGAAACAGCGTAACCAGAGTGCCGCCATCTTACTGCACCGTACCACACTGACAAATAGGTCAAAGGGAAATAATCGTAGTTTTGAGAGTTGACAGCAGTCTTCTTTCGCTGTATCGAACGGTGTCCCAAGATGGCAGATCCGGTGGCGTCAATGTTTTGATAGCCAATAAAAAGGGACGCGCTATCCATATATTTTTAGATCAGTGGGTAATACCTAGTTGTAGCAATTGCAGGCATGCACAGTTTGAATTGACAATGTGAATCAGAAAATTAGTTAATTAAACTAACCCCCTCCCGTTCTCAAAACTGAATTGGATTGCGGTGTTTCTATGCACTTGGAGACCTTCTCAACATGTTTTGCTACAATCATTGTTGGTCGATTCTCATCCTCCTTCTAAAATAAAGTTGTCATCATCATCATCACCACCACCTCATAGTAATACACGGGCTGTATACACTTTACATTAACTCCAGTTTACACAGATTGGTCTTTTCTTACTCTGTCTGGGACAGTTTTTAGTCACCTTGATTGTCAATTCAGGATTAGCTTTTTGGTCTGCTTCCTTTTTTTTTTTTTTTTTTTTTTTTGCGGCACACATTAATCTTCTCTTTAACTGGAGAAATGATTATTTTTGTTGTTATTGTTTTTTCCAATATTTGTGTGGACATTCAGTGACCAGTGTGCTTTCTATCTTTTTAATGGAGTCCTTCTTGAGTTTGAACTTAATTAAAGGCATGGATTGATGATGAATGGACTTGAACTTTCAAATAACATTTTCAAGAGAAACTGTAGTGAATTCTTGATAACTGCCATGCAGCATCCAAGGTGCTTTGGTAAGACTTTATTCATTAAGACAGTACAGAGACACAGAGAGACAAACACAGAGACACAAACACACACACATAGGCTTTCTGGAGGTTTGGGCTAACACACTTTTTTCCACATTAATTGCACAAATAAAATTAATGGACGTGTATGCCTGCGGGTACTGTGGGTATATTTGAAGTAATTGTTTTTTAGCTCATGGATCCAATTGATCTTTTTGTTTGACGATGCATTAATTCATGTATGACACACAGTGCAAAACACAAAAAACATGTGGAGCTTCATCATGAAGAATAGTGCGGCACGATTTGTTCTTCTTTGTCGATACAGGCTCACTCACAAGCATTTTTCTCTGCTTCAGTCTAACCTAGAACTGACTGACTTCTAACGTGTTTGCCAATACATGTATATAATAACACACCAAGATAAATAACAGTGTGTGCTTCGAAGGTGACATGCATACAGACTGAAGCATTTAGCAGGCCTGGCATGACTCTGTGAGACAATAAAGAGCATGTTCGTTCAGCCTGAAAGGCATGAGTTTCTGTGAGATGACTAAGACCAATTAAGAGCATGTTCGGTCAGCCTGAAAGGCATGAGTTTCTGTGAGATGACTAAGACCAATTAAGAGCATGTTCGGTCAGCCTGAAAGGCATGAGTTTCTGTGATATGACTAAGACCAATTAAGAGCATGTTCGTTCAGCCAGAAAGGCATGAGTTTCTGTGAGATGACCAAGAATAAATAAATTAGATTACCAGAGTCAAGCATGCTTGTTACATATATTTTACATATATTTTAGGCATGTCTGTACTACTTTCAGTAAGCACTTATAATAGACATACATTTTTTGTAATGAAATCATTGTTTAGATGCAGTATCACGCAAGTATGTTAGTTTCCCAGAACCTGTTAAATGTGGATGTCTTTGGGTTACTTAATTCCTGTTACTGTTCATGAGTCATCTTAAGCTAGCTTTTCTGTCTAGTTTATTTCCATGCCATCCATTTTAGATGTGCTTTGAATCTGTAAAAAGCATTCCCTATAAGCAATTGTGCCCAACAAACCATTGCTGTTGATTCTATCACAGAATGCTTGTTAAAGAATGTGTCACTGTCATTCTGCACATCAACGTTTACCATGTAATGCTGCTTTAGGTATTGTAGCTGCTGTCAGCTGTCTGTTTGTCCCATCTTGTTGCAGGATGATGTAGTACTGAGATGTTTGAAGTAAAGATGGTGTCTATATGTGACATCCGCAATCCTCATCCCAACACGTGTAGCACACTTGTCAGTCAAACTAAATGCAGCTTGTTGGTTGTGTTTGTTTTTGTTTGTTTTGGTTGGGTTTTTTTCTAATTCAATATAACTTGTTCTTGTTGTCTTTATGGCGACTGGAATGGCATCTGACAGTTCAATGGGATGCTGGATGGAGATTTGCCGGGAGCTCCCAAATAGTGTCTTCAAATTGAACGCAGTTTCATTTTTCAACTTCTTGTTTTCCGATGTCCACCAAAGTCACAGCTAGTGCAGATCTGTAAACTTTTGTTGTATTTATGGTTTTTTTTTAATGATATTACCTGCCTTAGATCAGAAGAAAAGCACACAGAGGGATTGGAAGACACGTGCAGGCTTTGTCAATGTGTTATGAAGGTTGAAAACACATTTTGGAAGCCATAGAACAAAGGGTGGCTGCTTCTAATGCTTCATCCAAGTTCTCCATCCTTGCTCCCCTGTTCACAGGCCTCAAGTTCACAAAGTACAGTGGTCCCTCCCATGGGCTATTGTAAATCTGTCCCCACGTTGCAGGTGGCCTCTCATGGGAAGGAATCATGTTTCTTCCCTCCTTAGCCCCCTCTCCCCAGCGTCTCGGTGCTTGCCACTGTACCTATAGTTTTCAAACTGTCCCCACGTTGCAGGTGGCCTCTCCTGGGAGGGAATCATCTTTCCCCCCTCCTTAGCCCCCTCTCCCCAGCGTCTCGGTGCTTTCCGCTGTACCTATAGTTTTCAAACTGTCCCCACATTGCAGGTGGCCTCTCATGGGAGGGAATCATGTTCCCCCCCCCTCCTAGCCCCCTCTCCCCAGCGTCTCGGTGCTTTCCGCTGTACCTATAGTTTTCAAACTGTCCCCACATTGCAGGTGGCCTCTCATGGGAGGGAATCATGTTTCCCCCCTCCTTAGCCCCCTCTCCCCAGCGTCTCGGTGCTTGCCGCTGTACCTATAGTTTTCAAACTGCTTTGAATAAGGCTCAAAGGGGTCCAATGAACAGCTTTGCAAACACATTGAAACACACATGCACACACACACACACCCTCACACCCCCCCCCATCCATGCAACAAGTGTGCATCATTTGCTTGCACTGTTTTCAGGAGGGCCGTAGGACAGGGATAGAGATCATGAAGTTCACCGTCACTGACCTTGACACGCCTGACAATGCCCCCCCCCCCCCCCCCACCCATGCAACAAGTCTGCATCATTTGCTTGCACTGTTTTCAGGAGGGCCGTAGGACAGGGATAGAGATCATGAAGTTCACCGTCACTGACCTTGACACGCCTGACAATGCCCCCCCCCCCCCCCCCCCCCCACCCATGCAACAAGTCTGCATCATTTGCTTGCACTGTTTTCAGGAGGGCCGTAGGACAGGGATAGAGATCATGAAGTTCACTGTCACTGACCTTGACACGCCTGACAATGCCGCGCCCTTCACCTTTGACATTGTGGCCGGTAACTACGACGGAGAGTTTCACGTCGACAGCAACGGTGTTCTCTTCACAGCGGGCAAGCTTTCCAAACAGGTGAACAGCTTTCTTTTTTTAAACAAACAGGTGAACTGCATCTTTTTGATGGAACAGCGGCTCACTCATGTATGCCGTTGAGATAGTTTGTTCATATGACAAGTTAACAAATGACTGTAGGCGATTCCTCATGCTTTAGATACACTGTAAAGAACATTGTGCCATCCAATTCACAATGACACAGCTGCTGGAGGTTAAAAAACACTTCTTGAAAAGTTTGAATTTGCCAAGGGAGGTGTTTGCTTTACATGATTCTTTTCTTTAATTGGTTTGATAGATACATTTTATTTTGGAATTACATGGACAGTACTATGTTTCATTCATAAGGATACTTTTGTTTGTGAGCGAGATGGATACCTTTCTTGAGTTCCTCAGTGTATTTTTTTTGTTTTTGTTCTTTTAATCTTAAAAGTACTACAAACTAATGCCAACATTTTGTTTTCATCCAATCAGGTGAAGGAGCAGTATCAGCTGACGGTGCGTGTGATTGACAGCGGCACCCCTCCCCTCCACTCCGACACTCGCGTCACGGTCCACGTGGTGGACGACAGCGTCTACCCGCCAGAGGTGCGCAACCTCTCCATCCACATCAGTTCATGCATGGATGCTTTCCCTGGCGGGGTCATAGGTCAGATGGAGGCCAGGGACCGTGACCCCTACGACACCCTGTCGTTCAACATCGTGTCACCCAACCGACACCTGTTTGATGTTCACCGTGACGACGGTCGTCTGATTGCCCTGACTGGATTGGATGAGGGAGAATACACGGTCAACATCAGTGTCACCGACCAGAAGTTCACACGTTTCGGCCGGGTAAGTCGATCTATGAAGAAGTGGAGGAATTAATATCTTAATTATGTTTCAGTATGTATCACTGATCAAACATTAGTAACATTTGAATACATTTGTAAGGATTTTTTTTTTATGGTTGGATGCAAGTTTCTGAAAAAAAGACTTTCAACCCGTGCTCTTCTGAATTCCTTATTTTACAAGTGGTTTACTCATTAGCACAAAATACATCACCATGTCTTCTTTCTCACAAAGATGGTTTTTTTCTTTTTTCTTTTTTTCTTTTACAAGTTTAACAATTTATATCGGGTTGTTGCTCATCTGCTTTATATTGCAAATGATTCTATTAATCAATATCTATATGTACCAAAGAGTGCAGCTTTTACCTTTTGTTGAGGTCTTCGGCTTTCATAGCAACTGTCTCTGTGTGTCCACAGGTGCTTGTGACGGTGGTGTGTATTTCACGTAGGTCTGAACATAACAACTGTCTCTCTGTGTGTGTCCACAGGTGCTTGTGACAGTGGTGTGCATCTCCCAGGAAATGGTGGACAACGCAGTGACCGTCCAGTTCTCCAACATGATCCCCGAGCAGTTCTACGCCAGCTATCGCCGCGACTTCCAGCAGGTGGTCAAGGACAACCTTAACGTCCGGCTCAACGACGTCGAGATCATCAACGTCCAACCCTCCGCCCACACCATTCAGGCCAGCAACAACAACAACCGCGACAAGCGCAGCACGCCTGACAACGACCTTGACGTTCTCTTCGCTGTCCGCAAGTCCCTCGATCGCTTCTTCAATCGCAAGTCACTGAAACGCAAGGTACAGAATGAACCCACAAAAATGTAACCCACAAAATGTCCAACCCACAACAATGTAACCCACAAAAATACAACCCATGAAAACACTGATAAATTCTAGATCTGATGACCGAATTACTTCATATTTGGTGTACATTAACTTCAACGTATGTGTGACCAGTCAACTGAATTTGATGCTCTTTCGGATAAAACAAAAGCTGCATTCGGGGATCGACTCAGCTGTACAGTTTGAGGTTTGACATTGAGCTTTATAAATGTTTTTTCGAACAGAAGTTAAACACAGAATTTTAAGTTACCATTATGATGTGTGTTTTCAGGTTCAGAAGTTCTCAGACGAGATAGAGATTCAGCTGGGAGTGCGAGTGCTGCGTGTGTTCAGCGACGTGTGCACCAAGTCGACGTGCGAGACGGGAACATGTGTGGGCAGCGTTGAGTTTGATGACAGCAATCTGGTGCCTGTGGTGGTCAACGGGGAGAGCTTCGTGTCCGCCAGACACTTCTACACACACACCTGTGTCTGCATGGAAGGTGAGTGTTGTTGTGCCTGTGGTGGTCAAAGGAGGGAGAGGGGCGGGGAAATAGCTCAGTCGGTATCAGCGCTGGCTTCAAAACTATTTGTCGCTATAGGTGTGGGTTCGATCCCCACCTTTGGTGAGGGATTTATTTCCCAGAGTCAACTTTGTGGAGACTCTCCTCGATGTCGGAACACCCCATGTCCATGTGATAGAGTACCCAAGTTCACAGCGAAAGTCTCAGGGCTTGGAAAAAAGGAATACATACATGCAGCAAAACATTTAAACATTAAATTGGGTAGCATGGTACTGTATGGCAGCTCGCTTTCCCCAGTGAGAAAGCAGCACGAATCTCCATGACCTGACAGGACTATAGACCATCTTATCCTTACATTATCCTTTGTGTCCGCCAGACACTTCTACACACACGCGTGTCTGCATGGAAGGCAAGGGACTGTTGTGTCACATACTGAATGCGTGTGTGCCGAAGAAGGAAGTGTCATTATCTGAATGTCGGTAGAAAACTGCACAGCGTGGACACAATATGACATGTCAGTCTCATGAAAATTGGGGCTTCTATGATTTTGCAGAAAAGTGCCAAAGTGCACAGCGTGGACAAAATATGACATGTCAGTCTCATGAAAATTGGGGCTTCTATGATTTTGCAGAAAAGTGCCAAAGTGCACAGCGTGGACACAATATGACATGTCAGTCTCATGAAAATTGGGGCTTCTATGATTTTGCAGAAAAGTGCCAAAGTGCACAGCGTGGACACAATATGACATGTCAGTCTCATGAAAATTGGGGCTTCTATGATTTTGCAGAAAAATGCCAAAGTGCACAGCGTGGACACAATATGACATGTCAGTCTCATGAAAATTGGGGCTTCTATGATTTTGCAGAAAAGTGCCAAAGTGCACAGCGTGGACACAATATGACATGTCAGTCTCATGAAAATTGGGGCTTCTATGATTTTGCAGAAAAGTGCCAAAGTGCACAGCGTGGACACAATATGACATGTCAGTCTCATGAAAATTGGGGCTTCTATGATTTTGCAGAAAAGTGCCAGGCAGCGCAGTGCAGCTCGACATAATGTCAGTCTTACAAGAAAAGGTGTATCAATGTGTTCGCAAAAAAGTAACAAGCAGCTCAGTGTAAATTGAAATAATTAACATGTCACTATAATGAAAAGAGTGGTTAACGATGTGTGTTCTCATGAAAAGAGTGGTTATCGATGTGTGTTCTCAAGAAAAGAGTCTGTTGTCTATGTGTGTTCTCAAGAAAAGAGTCTGTTGTCTATGTGTGTTCTCAAGAAAAGAGTCTGTTGTCTATGTGTGTTGTCTATGTGTGTTGTCTATGTGTGTTGTCTATGTGTGTTGTCTATGTGTGTTGTCTATGTGTGTGCAGAAAAGTGCCAGGCAGCACAGTGTGGTGACACGACGTGTCGGGCATATGAAGTGTGTGGGCGTGACGTGTTTGGCGACGCCACGTGTCAGTGTCCTGAAGGTCGCAACGGAGTGCAGTGTCAGAACGTCATCCCGCTCTGTACCGGCAGCAAGTGTCCCGTTGGTCAGTCATTTTCTTCACATCATCAATTTTTACGTTCATGCAGCAGAACCCCCCTTTTAAGACCCCCCACGACGGGCGCAGTGGCCTAGCGGATAAGACATTGGTCTACTAATCGGAAGGTCGTGAGTTCAAATCCCGGCCGCTGCCGCCCAGTGGGTTAAGGGTGGAGATTTTTCCAATCTCCCAGGTCAACTTATGTGCAAGATTTGCTAGAGCCTTATCCCCCTTCGTGTGTACACGCAAGCACAAAACCAAGTGCGCACGAAAAAGATCCTGTAATCCATGTCTGTAAATTTAGATTTGTCTCACTGTCATAATGTGTCGATTGTCTTCATTCAGAAGTACAGTTTTGTCAGCATGGTGCGTCAGCATTGTTACGTATGCCTGTGAATCTCATACATGTAGTTAGTATACTAAATACTCGTCTTTTTATTGCAGAGAGACCCATGACATTCTCTGGCAGAAGTTACGCCAAGTGGACCCTGGGACACCCCACACAGAAACGAATGTCAATGTCTCTGAGGTTCCGAACCCGTCAGACTTCGGCCATACTGATGTATGCCAAGGGGCAAGTCGACTACAGCATTCTGGCTGTGAGTGTACAGTGCTACTTTATACCGCTATCTTCTTGGTGTTTGAGTAGTGCAGTATGTCTGTTTTCTGAGTAGTGTCATCCGCTTTCTGAGTAGTGTCATCTGCTGTCTGAGTAGTGTCATCTGCTGTCTGAGTGGTGTCATCTGCTGTCTGAGTAGTGTCATCCGCTGTCTGAGTAGTGTCATCTGCTGTCTGAGTAGTGTCATCTGCTGTCTGAGTGGTGTCATCTGCTGTCTGAGTAGTGTCATCTGCTGTCTGAGTAGTGTCATCTGCTGTCTGAGTGGTGTCATCAGCTTTCTGAGTAGTGCCATCCGCTTTCTGAGTAGTGTCATCTGCTGTCTGAGTAGTGTCATCTGCTTTCTGAGTAGTGTCATCTGCTGTCTGAGTAGTGTCATCTGCTGTCTGAGTAGTGTCATCAGCTGTCTGAGTAGTGTCATCTGCTGTCTGAGTAGTGTCATCTGCTGTCTGAGTAGTGTCATCTGCTTTCTGAGTAGTGCCATCTGCTGTCTGAGTAGTGTCATCAGCTGTCTGAGTAGTGTCATCTGCTGTCTGAGTAGTGTCATCAGCTGTCTGAGTAGTGTCATCAGCTGTCTGAGTAGTGTCATCTGCTGTCTGAGTAGTGTCATCAGCTGTCTGAGTAGTGTCATCTGCTTTCTGAGTAGTGCCATCTGCTTTCTGAGTAGTGTCATCTGCTGTCTGAGTAGTGTCATCAGCTGTCTGAGTAGTGTCATCTGCTTTCTGAGTAGTGCCATCTGCTTTCTGAGTAGTGTCATCTGCTGTCTGAGTGGTGTCACCTGCTGTCTGAGTAGTGTCATCTGCTGTCTGAGTGGTGTCACCTGCTGTCTGAGTAGTGTCATCAGCTGTCTGAGTAGTGTCATCTGCTGTCTGAGTAGTGTCATCTGCTGTCTGAGTAGTGTCATCTGCTGTCTGAGTAGTGTCATCTGCTGTCTGAGTAGTGTCATCTGCTGTCTGGGTAGTGTCATCTGCTGTCTGAGTAGTGTCACCTGCTTTCTGAGTAGTGTCATCTGCTTTCTGAGTAGTGTCATCTGCTGTCTGAGTAGTGTCATCTGCTGTCTGAGTAGTGTCATCTGCTTTCTGGGTAGTGTCATCAGCTGTCTGAGTAGTGTCATCTGCTTTCTGAGTAGTGTCATCTGCTGTCTGAGTAGTGTCATCTGCTTTCTGAGTAGTGTCATCTGCTGTCTGAGTAGTGTCATCAGCTGTCTGAGTAGTGTCATCTGCTGTCTGAGTAGTGTCACCTGCTTTCTGAGTAGTGTCATCTGCTGTCTGAGTAGTGTCATCTGCTGTCTGAGTAGTGTCATCTGCTGTCTGAGTAGTGTCATCTGCTTTCTGAGTAGTGTCATCTGCTGTCTGAGTAGTGTCATCTGCTGTCTGAGTAGTGTCATCTGCTGTCTGAGTAGTGTCATCTGCTTTCTGAGTAGTGTCATCAGCTGTCTGAGTAGTGTCACCTGCTTTCTGAGTAGTGTCATCTGCTGTCTGAGTGGTGTCATCTGCTGTCTGAGTAGTGTCATCTGCTGTCTGAGTAGTGTCATCCGCTGTCTGAGTGGTGTCATCTGCTGTCTGAGTAGTGTCATCTGCTGTCTGAGTAGTGTCATCTGCTGTCTGAGTAGTGTCATCTGCTGTCTGAGTAGTGTCATCTGCTGTCTGAGTAGTGTCATCTGCTGTCTGAGTAGTGTCATCTGCTGTCTGAGTAGTGTCATCTGCTTTCTGAGTAGTGTCATCTGCTGTCTGAGTAGTGTCATCTGCTGTCTGAGTAGTGTCATCTGCTGTCTGAGTAGTGTCATCTGCTGTCTGAGTAGTGTCATCTGCTTTCTGAGTAGTGTCATCTGCTGTCTGAGTAGTGTCATCTGCTTTCTGAGTAGTGTCATCTGCTGTCTGAGTAGTGTCATCTGCTGTCTGAGTAGTGTCATCTGCTTTCTGAGTAGTGTCATCTGCTGTCTGAGTAGTGTCATCTGCTGTCTGAGTAGTGTCATCTGCTGTCTGAGTGGTGTCATCTGCTGTCTGAGTAGTGTCATCTGCTTTCTGTACAGTGGAGAACCCCCTTTTAAGACCTCCAATAGTCTTTTCAAAATGTTGTATCATAAAGTCGGGTCTTTTCAAAATGTTGTATCATAAAGTCGGGTCTTTTCAAAATGTTGTATCATAAAGTCGGGTCTTTTCAAAATGTTGTATCATAAAGTCGGGTCTTTTCAAAATGTTGTATCATAAAGTCGGGTCTTTTCAAAATATTGTATCATAAAGTCGGGTCTTTTCAAAATATTGTATCATAAAGTCGGGTCTTTTCAAAATGTTGTATCATAAAGTCGGGTCTTTTCAAAATGTTGTATCATAAAGTCGGGTCTTTTCAAAATGTTGTATCATAAAGTCGGGTCTTTTCAAAATGTTGTATCATAAAGTCGGGTCTTTTCAAAATGTTGTATCATAAAGTCGGGTCTTTTCAAAATGTTGTATCATAAAGTCGGGTCTTTTCAAAATGTTGTATCATAAAGTCGGGTCTTTTCAAAATGTTGTATCATAAAGTCGGTCGGACTGATTTTTCTAATTTTGTCGCACTTGTTTCAACACATTCTGAAATTATCGGGATCAATCGCTGTCGTTCTTTTTTTAAGGGGGGGGGGGGGGGGGGGGGACTTGCTCTAATCTGACTATGGTAAGCACCACTTGTTTCCTACAAGTTGTAAGTAAGACAAGTTGCAACAGAATTATTGTCTGTGCGCCAGATCGAGGAGGGCAGCCTGGTGTACCGGTTCAACTGCGGCAGTGGGGAAGGCCAGGTGTGGGTGCCGGTGGACCTGAGCGACGGGCAGTGGCACCGGGTGACGGTGGAGAGGACGGGCCGCGTGGCTGAGATCATGCTGGACGACGTCTACACCGCCATGGCAACAGCACCAGGCATCCACGAGGTGCTCAACCTGGACTCGGACGAGGTGTACTTCGGTGCCAAGGTGGACGTGCTGAGTAACGGGTATCGTGCCATCAGCAAGGGATTCGAAGGCTGCATGGAGGACATCAGGTGAGGCACACACACACACACACACACACACACCCACGCACACACACCCACGCACACACACACACGCACACACACACACCCACACAGACACACGCACACACACGCACACACCCACGCACACACACACACACAGGCACACACACACACCCACACACACACGCACGCACGCACGCACACACACACACACACACACACACACACACATGCCTGTACGCATGCATGAACACACACACATACACACATGCACAAACACACGCACAAACACACACACACACGCATATATAGACACACATGCACACACCCTCCCACACACAAACACACACATACACACACATAAGTGACCACAGCATACCACTTGTATCAATACTTACATGCACTCGATGATGTCACTTTGTTCAGGATGTTCAACGTTCCCCTGCCATTCTCCGGTGGTAACGACATAGCACACGCCCAGGAGTTCGAGGTTGTGGAGTTCCACTGCAAGGACACGGTGGGCAAGGCGGTCGAGATTTTTGACCGGGATGGTAAGCACACCTTCTTCTTCACTTCATGCCTAGCTTTCCCTGCTTATATTTCAAATCAAGAATAAAAAATTTAAAAATCAACAAAGTGTTTCACTGCTGCAACCATCTTGGGGACACTCTAAGTTCAGTCACAGCAACATTTCTTTATTTTTGTCTGTTGTGTCTGTTGTTTATCCGCTGTGAAGGCTGTAAGGCAGAGGTTCGTGTCAATGTTTTGTTATGCCCTTAATTAAACGCTGCAAAAAATAGATTTTTATTTACCTAACAATGGACCCCCCTTTAAGATCCCCTGATGTCAGAATTTTCCTTTTTTTATGACCTTGATTTTTCTTAATTTACCTCCATTCCATTTTAAGACCTGAATTTCACCGTTTGTCCAGAGGTCTTACAAGCAGGGTGACACTGTCCTGACAATGTGTCTTGGTTTCCATCCTGACAATGTGTCTTGCTTTCCATCAGACGCCTGTAGCAGGGTGACACTGTCCTGACAATGTGTCTTGCTTTCCACCAGACGCCTGTAGCAGGGTGACACTGTCCTGACAATGTGTCTTGCTTTCCATCAGACGCCTGTAGCAGGGTGACACTGTCCTGACAATGTGTCTTGCTTTCCATCAGACGCCTGTAGCAGGGTGATACTGTCCTGACAATGTGTCTTGCTTTCCATCAGACGCCTGTAGCAGGGTGACACTGTCCTGACAATGTGTCTTGCTTTCCATCAGACGCCTGTAGCAGGGTGATACTGTCCTGACAATGTGTCTTGCTTTCCATCAGACGCCTGTAGCAGGGTGATACTGTCCTGACAATGTGTCTTGCTTTCCATCAGACGCCTGCAGCAGCTCCCCCTGTCTCAACGGAGGGTCGTGCAAGTTCTCCGGCCTCAACAGCTACATGTGCGTGTGTAGCGGCCGCTTCAAGGGAGATAAGTGTGAGCTGGACCCAGACCCCTGTCAGGAACGACCCTGTCTCAATGGAGGTAGGAACTCGTTTCAATGTCGTCGTGGAATTTTGGTGCAACTTGATTCTTGGCGATTTTGATGTTTTTGTGCTTTTGACTGAGTAAATCATTTTCCATGAGAAATGTTCCCTTAAATACGATTGACAATACATGATTTAACATTCTATTATCTAATCTTATTTTATCCATACCAGGAACGAATATAAACATTATTTCTTGATAATAAAAACGATCAGTTTTGTCCTTCTCCTGAAAAGCTGTTTACTTCAAAATTCCTTGACGTTCGCCATTTCTTCTCTTCATGCTGGGGAAGAATAAAACCATTAAAGGTGCTCCCTCTGGCTGGGAAATTTGGGGAAAATTGAAAGCTTGCTTTACGATTGTTGGTAATTCCACTTTGAGCTGCAATAATTGTTTTTCACATCATATGAAAAACATAAGTTTAAGCCAATATTTTCTTTGATAAAACAGGAATCTCAGTAGGGAAGAGGTTGAGGAGTGCCTAACACTTGTATGGTGGTCACTGTTCCACATTTGTCTCTCTATATAAATGCTACATGGTGAGAACTGTCTCTATATAAATGCTACATGGTGAGAACTGTCTCTATATAAATGCTACATGGTGAGAACTGTCTCTCTATATAAATGCTACATGGTGAGAACTGTCTCTCTATATAAATGCTACATGGTGAGAACTGTCTCTATATATAAATGCTACATGGTGAGCACTGTCTCTATATAAATGCTACATGGTGAGCACTGTCTCTATATAAATGCTACATGGTGAGAACTGTCTCTATATATAAATGCTACATGGTGAGAACTGTCTCTATATATAAATGCTACATGGTGAGCACTGTCTCTATATAAATGCTACATGGTGAGCACTGTCTCTCTATATAAATGCTACATGGTGAGCACTGTCTCTATATATAAATGCTACATGGTGAGCACTGTCTCTATATATAAATGCTACATGGTGAGAACTGTCTCTATATATAAATGCTACATGGTGAGAACTGTCTCTCTATATAAATGCTACATGGTGAGAACTGTCTCTATATATAAATGCTACATGGTGAGCACTGTCTCTATATAAATGCTACATGGTGAGCACTGTCTCTATATAAATGCTACATGGTGAGAACTGTCTCTATATATAAATGCTACATGGTGAGAACTGTCTCTATATATAAATGCTACATGGTGAGCACTGTCTCTATATAAATGCTACATGGTGAGCACTGTCTCTCTATATAAATGCTACATGGTGAGCACTGTCTCTATATATAAATGCTACATGGTGAGAACTGTCTCTATATATAAATGCTACATGGTGAGCACTGTCTCTATATATAAATGCTACATGGTGAGCACTGTCTCTATATATAAATGCTACATGGTGAGCACTGTCTCTATATATAAATGCTACATGGTGAGCACTGTCTCTATATATAAATGCTACATGGTGAGAACTGTCTCTATATATAAATGCTACATGGTGAGCACTGTCTCTAGATAAATGCTACATGGTGAGAACTGTCTCTCTATAAATGCTACATGGTGAGAACTGTCTCTATATAAATGCTACATGGTGAGCACTGTCTCTATATAAATGCTACATGGTGAGAACTGTCTCTATATAAATGCTACATGGTGAGCACTGTCTCTATATAAATGCTACATGGTGAGAACTGTCTCTATATAAATGCTACATGGTGAGAACTGTCTCTATATAAATGCTACATGGTGAGAACTGTCTCTCTATAAATGCTACATGGTGAGAACTGTCTCTATATAAATGCTACATGGTGAGAACTGTCTCTCTATATAAATGCTACATGGTGAGAACTGTCTCTATATAAATGCTACATGGTGAGAACTGTCTCTATATATAAATGCTACATGGTGAGCACTGTCTCTATATAAATGCTACATGGTGAGCACTGTCTCTATATAAATGCTACATGGTGAGAACTGTCTCTATATATAAATGCTACATGGTGAGAACTGTCTCTATATATAAATGCTACATGGTGAGCACTGTCTCTATATAAATGCTACATGGTGAGCACTGTCTCTCTATATAAATGCTACATGGTGAGCACTGTCTCTATATATAAATGCTACATGGTGAGAACTGTCTCTATATATAAATGCTACATGGTGAGCACTGTCTCTATATATAAATGCTACATGGTGAGCACTGTCTCTATATATAAATGCTACATGGTGAGCACTGTCTCTATATATAAATGCTACATGGTGAGCACTGTCTCTATATATAAATGCTACATGGTGAGAACTGTCTCTATATATAAATGCTACATGGTGAGCACTGTCTCTAGATAAATGCTACATGGTGAGAACTGTCTCTCTATAAATGCTACATGGTGAGAACTGTCTCTATATAAATGCTACATGGTGAGCACTGTCTCTATATAAATGCTACATGGTGAGCACTGTCTCTATATAAATGCTACATGGTGAGCACTGTCTCTATATAAATGCTACATGGTGAGCACTGTCTCTATATAAATGCTACATGGTGAGAACTGTCTCTATATAAATGCTACATGGTGAGAACTGTCTCTATATAAATGCTACATGGTGAGCACTGTCTCTATATAAATGCTACATGGTGAGAACTGTCTCTATATAAATGCTACATGGTGAGCACTGTCTCTATATAAATGCTACATGGTGAGAACTGTCTCTATATAAATGCTACATGGTGAGCACTGTCTCTAGATAAATGCTACATGGTGAGCACTGTCTCTATATAAATGCTACATGGTGAGAACTGTCTCTATATAAATGCTACATGGTGAGAACTGTCTCTATATAAATGCTACATGGTGAGAACTGTCTCTATATAAATGCTACATGGTGAGAACTGTCTCTATATAAATGCTACATGGTGAGAACTGTCTCTAGATAAATGCTACATGGTGAGCACTGTCTCTATATAAATGCTACATGGTGAGCACTGTCTCTATATAAATGCTACATGGTGAGAACTGTCTCTCTATATAAATGCTACATGGTGAGAACTGTCTCTATATAAATGCTACATGGTGAGCACTGTCTCTATATAAATGCTACATGGTGAGCACTGTCTCTCTATATAAATGCTACATGGTGAGAACTGTCTCTATATAAATGCTACATGGTGAGCACTGTCTCTATATAAATGCTACATGGTGAGCACTGTCTCTCTATATAAATGCTACATGGTGAGAACTGTCTCTATATAAATGCTACATGGTGAGCACTGTCTCTATATAAATGCTACATGGTGAGCACTGTCTCTATATAAATGCTACATGGTGAGAACTGTCTCTATATAAATGCTACATGGTGAGAACTGTCTCTAGATAAATGCTACATGGTGAGCACTGTCTCTATATATAAATGCTACATGGTGAGAACTGTCTCTATATATAAATGCTACATGGTGAGAACTGTCTCTCTATATAAATGCTACATGGTGAGAACTGTCTCTATATAAATGCTACATGGTGAGAACTGTCTCTATATAAATGCTACATGGTGAGAACTGTCTCTATATAAATGCTACATGGTGAGAACTGTCTCTATATAAATGCTACATGGTGAGAACTGTCTCTAGATAAATGCTACATGGTGAGCACTGTCTCTATATAAATGCTACATGGTGAGCACTGTCTCTATATAAATGCTACATGGTGAGAACTGTCTCTATATAAATGCTACATGGTGAGAACTGTCTCTCTATATAAATGCTACATGGTGAGAACTGTCTCTCTATATAAATGCTACATGGTGAGAACTGTTGTTGCAGGTCAGTGCCGTGTGGGGATAGAGGCACCTAACACCTATACCTGCAGTTGCCCCGCCGACAGTGGCCTGCTGGGAATGCGCTGCACGTACGGCTTCAACTGTCAGCCCAACCCCTGCCTGCATGGGGGAACCTGCATCGAGGGGCCCACCTCCGCTCTCTGTCACTGTGCTCCTGGCTTCGCCGGTAAGTTAGGGACCAGAGAGAGTGTGGCAGTGTTTTTATGCTCCTTGACACTGCATGCCTGGATTTGCCGGTCAGTGTGAGATGTTAGTCAATGTAGATGTAGGGCGATCGAGGGCCGGATGCAAAAAAGCATATATCTAGGGGCGGGGAAATAGCTCAGTCGGTAGCGGCGCTGGCTTCAAAACCAGTTGTCGCTATCGGCATGGGTTCCATCCCCACGTCCGGCGAGGGATTTATTTTCCAGAGTCAACTTTATGCAGACTTTATTCGGAGTCCGAACACCCCTGTGTGCAGGCATGTTAAATACTAAAAAATGGGAAGCACCATATACTGTATTGCAGCTCGCTTTCCCGAGGGAGAAAGCAGCCTGAGTTTCCATGAGGGTAACCTCACAGGACTATATGAATCTTATCCTTCTTACCCTTATCCTTATTCTTGTAACCCTAAAAAAATAAAGAATTGTTATTGTTTCTCATGACTATTGAGTCCTTTAACCTATTTGTTTTTGTGTGTGTCAGGCTTGTACTGTGACAAGACGGTTGATGCGTGCGACTCGGCACCGTGTCAGAACAGCGGTTTGTGCCAGGGTCTGGCCGGGGGGAGGTTCCAGTGCAACTGTTCCGGCAGCTACAGCGGTAAATTCTGCGAGGAGCTCGACCTCGGTCACGTCACTTCAACACCCAGTGGCATCAGTGCTGAGGAGATCTACGGCATTATAGGTGGGTGTGGGTCTTCGTTGGGGTGGGTGGGTCTGTGATGGGGTGTGGGGGGTAGAGTTTCTACCCAGATCTAGGCATTATAAGTTGGGTGTGGGTCTTTGGTGGGGTGCGATGGGTAAAGATACAGCATGATAGGTAGGTAATTTTGTTGCCTGGCGGAGCATTTGGGGTAGAGGTTGTACACACATCTACGGCATTATAGGTGCATGGATGTGAGTTTTGGTGGGGAATTTGGGTCAGACATTGAGGAAATCTGTAAATTTATGAGTGACACAAAATATCCACACTGACGTGTGTACAGGTGTGGTTGCGGGCATCCTGCTCCTGGTCTTCATCTTTGTGGTGTGGCGTGTGTGGCGTCGTCGCAAGAGGGACCGACGTCACGGCCGTGGTGGCCTCCACCATCACCATAGCGACGTCATGCTCAACGGTCTCATGTCCAAGGAGATGTCTTCTGACCTCGCGCGCAAAGCCAGCAACCCCGACCTCTCCGTGCCCATCCGCAACATTCCGTCACAGGTGAGTGTGGGACAGGTGTTATAGCCTGGTGATAAAGACGTCAGGTGTTGTAGCCTGGTGATAAAGACGTCAGGTGTTGTAGCCTGGTGATAAAGACGTCAGGTGTTGTAGCCTGGTGATAAAGACGTCAGGTGTTGTAGCCTGGTGATAAAGACGTCAGGTGTTGTAGCCTGGTGATAAAGACGTCAGGTGTTGTAGCCTGGTGATAAAGACGTCAGGTGTTGTTGCCTGGTCAGAGCATGCTACATTTTAAGAGCAATTGCTACACCAAGCTAAAGATTGCTACACAAATAATCACAAGCATGCAACAGTTCCCTCTGTTTTGTGGGTCCTGGTACTCGTATTTGTTTCCCACTCCATGTAATGGTCACAAAATGGGTCATAACACATCACAAATAATCACAAGCAAGCTACAGTTCCCTCTTTTTTGTGAATCCTGGTACTTATTTTTGCTTCCCACTCCGTGTAGTGGTCACAAAATGGGCCATAAAACATGGTCTGTACTGAAAAGCAGATACTCTTTAATGGCCAGTGAGTTCTCTAATGATTTGTGTTTGAGATGCTGACCGTTGAATATTTCTTGCAGCCCCCACCAGTGCCCAACCGGCCTGCGTCCTACACGCCCAGTACGCACGATTCGCTCAATGTGCTCAACAACTTGGACTCCGTGCGTAACTACGGCAGCGCCGCCGATGAGCTGGAGACGACCGGAACTCGCCAGCGTCTGCCAGACTTTCAGGAATACATGGCGGCTCACTCAGCTCAATCGGCTCATTCAGCTCAATCAGCTCAATCGGCTCACAGCTCGCACTCCCGACCCTCCAACGCTGCGAGCGTGGCCCCCAGTCTCCCCCCTCCCCCTCCCTCCAATCCCCCGTCAGACACCGAGTCTCTGCACAAAGCTCCGTGGGAGTTTGAGTATCCCAACATCCTTGGCAACTATGAAGGTATGAATCGCCTTTTGTATTTTGAACTCTGTGTTGTTATGTTTCTGGCATTGACTTGCTTGACTTATTCCTGTAGACGCCCTGTGGAGCATAGGGCCGCAGCTGCGGTTTCTGTAGCAAGTTGGTTTTTTGGCGGGGTGGAGTTGCTAACCCCACGCCCAACCCTCCTCCTTTATCCGGGCTTGGGACCGGCTGAAAGACCTTTAGGGTGCATCCAGGCGGAGTTATGTTTCTGGCATTGCTGCAGTGTTTTATAAACTGTTGTAAAGTAATGCACACTTTGCTGTTGAAATTTGAACAGTACATTATTGCTGTTAGCAAAGATTTGTTTCTTTGCTGCTGCTGGTAGGAAGATTTGATGATTTACTCAGTGCTGGAAGATCTAGCTGCTCTCTGGTTGTGAATAAAGAAAGTTGGATTATTTCATTATTGCTGTAAAAAATGATTTAATTTGTATTGGTGGAAACGCTTTATCTGATCAGTGAAAGTATCTGGACATCACAGCTTTTGTTTTGCTGCGTGTTCTCTGTAGCCTCACCACTCTGTAGTTTAATCAATTCTGTGGTGATAGTATGGTATGGTGTATCATTTTGTTTGATGTCTGTCCCCCAGACGATAAGCACAGAGACAACCTGGCCAAACACATGCCCGGGCTCCACTCCCCAATGTTGAACAACCGCCCCCTGGGTCGTGCTGCCATGGGCAACGCTGCCGATGCCAGCTCCATTAGCAGTCTGCCCGTCTCCGAATCGGAGGACGATCTCAACGGTAAGGCGGGAATCACACAACACTGGACATTTCCCATCATGTAGGGATTTCACCCAGTACACTGTGATGATAAGCAATGTAGATTTATCTGTAAGCCATTCTTTGCAGCCCTGTAGAAGTGTCGTGAAAGGTCGGTGTTTAAGCGTCAATAACCCCTATATTAGTTCTTTGCAGCCCTCCGTAGATTGAGTTTGGCTAGAGACTGAGTTTGGCTAGAGACTTGTACTAGTGTGTCAGCATCCTTCTCTGTGTGTGAATGTTTCCACATCTTTGTTAGCTACAAAGGATGCACATTTTGTTGAGTCGGCACTTGATGGGGAACATTTACAGAGCTTAATTAATAGACAAAAAATCAGAAAAAGCTAGCTCTTGAAAAGGAGGAAGTCTTAAATTGGTGGGGGAGGGGGGTCTTAAAAGGGGGGTTCCACTGTATATTGTGTTCAAGCTTCTGTACTGGAGTTGCAGAAAATGTTAAGGGGTTTGAAATTATGTCCGCTGTCAGAACCTGAAGTGGGAACGTCTTTGCACTCAGCTAGTGCCACACAGTGTGTTCAGCGGTCGCAGAATAAATTTGACATGAATTTCATCCCCATACTGAATGTTTGAGTCCAGTGTAAAGTGGTCATGTTGTGGAAGGATTGGTAACTGTGACGTTGTCTGTCTTCCTGCCCCCCCCCCCCCCTCCTCCTTCTCTCACCCTTGTCCCCTCCCTGTTCCTCTTGTTGCCCCCAAACAGCTGTTGGTCTGTGAGGTTAACATACAACTTGCCTTTGTTCTATTATTGGTGTGTGTGTGGGTGTGTGTGTGTGATACAAGTGGTAGATTTATAAGGCAGATTTCACATGTGGTATGAAAATGCACAGAAATGAATTTAATGGCTGCTTATGATGCTTGACATTTATTTGTTATTTTTTCCGTTCTGTTTCTTTTAACTTCCATTCAAATCAGTGCAGGAGTTGCTTCTTTTTCTGTACCTCATTCATTCAGTTACTGTTATGGATTCGTTATTGCTTACTGTGTGCAGCCTTTAAAGCCTGACTTGTCATTTTCTTAGCTTTATAAAGATGAGTTTGCCTTTTATCAGTTGACAGTGTGTGTTATGAAAGTTGTGAGCATGTGGTTTTAAAAGCTGGACAAAAAGTTAACACCTACCAATGATTGATCTTCCCAGACCCTTTTTCCACCCCTCCCCCCCCCCCCCCCCCCCCCCTTCCCTCCCTTCATGCATTCACTAATTCCACTTGAAACCCTCATCTTCTTCTCAGTCTCGTTCCATTAAGTCATCACAATGAGTATTTGCAAGCGGAGTTTTTCTCAGAATTTGCCAGTCACTGCTACATAGATAGTCTCACAATTTTTATTCCATCCGTAAAGTCATTACAATAATTACCAGCTTCCATTATTAGGAGTATATACCTTTTGTTCAATATGGAATGTCTTAAGTTTTTTTTTACATCTACAGGATGTTCAGAATAATTTTCTTTCATGTCATGAAGTGTAACATATGTTAGAATATCTCATATACACTTGTGCAGTCATGGTAGTGGTAGAAGTCATTAGCTTTGGTCTGAGACAGAGGTCATTGTATACACACTTCAGTTCATGCCTTGTCTGATTCACCATTCATCTAATAAATGTTGCATTTTTAAAAACGTTTATGTCTATTTGTAACTATATATTCACAAAATCAGAGCATTTTATATTTGTGTTGAATCAATATTCACTCAGTCTATGATTCAGGTTATAAAATAACTTAAAGCCCGGGCACTAGTTTTCATCTCGTAGCTTTTGCTAATCATATGATAGTACTCATTTTTTTTCCTCTTCTTTTTCTACAATTTTATACAGTTTTAAGTCAACATTTACACATTTGAAAGTGCTAATAAGTTTCAACTTTTTTACATTTAAGTTTATTTGTTCTTCTCACTTTTTTGCAGTTTGAAATCAATCAAATTCATCACGTTCACCTGTGACAGAATTAAAAACAGTTAATTTAAAATTGCATTCACTCTGATTTTCGGTCAACTTATAATTACATTCACTCTGATTTTCGGTCAACTTATAATAACATTTACTCTGATTTTCGGTCAACTTGTAATTACATTTACTCTGATTTTCAGTCAACTTGTAATTACATTTACTCTGATTTTCGGTCAACTTATAATTACATTCACTCTGATTTTCGGTCAACTTATAATAACATTTACTCTGATTTTCGGTCAACTTGTAATTACATTTACTCTGATTTTCAGTCAACTTGTAATTACATTTACTCTGATTTTCGGTCAACTTATAATTACATTTACTCTGATTTTCTGTTCTCGCTTGCTCTGCAGTGTGGCGTGGCAAGAAGAAAGGTAGAATGGTTGTGACAAACCGGGTCCACTTACATGCCTAGCGTTTCTGTATCTCTCACTTACTGCATCCTTATTTGGTTCACGACTGGATGTTGTACCAAGTGTAGATGGCTTAACGTTACTGATGTACAGAGTGCCTGTGAATGCTCAGTCCCTTCTATTAGTCAAACCTTTTCCCCACCTGATACTTTAATTTTATTTTTATTTTTGCTTTAATTTTCCTTGTTGCTTGTTTGTTTGTTTGTTTGTTTGTTTTTTCTCTGTAGTGTTTTCTTCTTTTTATTCGGTCAACTTTCAAGCAAATTTTCCCTTATGTTTTGTGGTTTGTTTTGTGGTTTGTTTTGAGCACAAACATTCTGTTTTATTTTTCTTAATGGGAGTTGCTGCACAGTATTTTGTCATTCTGTTTTCTTCTTTTCGTATTTTTCTCTTTTCTTTCAAAAATGTTTTGATTGTGGTGTTTGTTTTTATTGACAATGCCCTGGCTTACTGTTCAACCGGTTGCATTTCCCATAGCTTATTCATCGATGTCCCTTACCCCCTGAATGTCTCATGTACAGTCTGTTTACTAGACCATATCAAGCAAAATCCTGCAGGCAGCGTGTATGCCTGTATATATTTAAACAAGCTAAACCCCGACCGCATGTATCGTGCATGATGAGGAATTGAGAGAACAAAGCGAAACAAGAATGTATGTCGTACCCCTATGATACTCTCGCTGTATGATTTGATGCTGAGTGGTTCATGTCCTCATCGTGTGTGTCTGTGTCTGCATCATGGACTTGGTCTTGATGTTTTGTAAACGCATCAGATAAAGTGGACTTCATTGTTGTCAGTGTCTTGGGCATGTTCTCATCTTCTCTCTAGGTGTTAGAGAGTTTTATCATTGTCACACTGGATTTATACAGGCAGTGATTGATGCAAACAAGATTTAAAAAGCAACCGTTATTATTGCACACACACACACATACATGCATTCACACACACACGCACATGCATAATCACACTCACACACACACACACACATGTATTCACACACACACACACACACACACACACTCACACACTCACACACAGTGACACACACGCACACACACACACACACACACACACACACACACACACACACACACACACTAACTTACACACACTTGAAGAGGTAATTTAAGTTACATACAATAGACAAATCAAGTTTACTTCTGTTGCCTCACATCCTGGTCAGATTAGAGGCGCAATATCTGATCGACTAGCTGAAGGGTTTTCTGGCCTGGGTCGGAATTAAAGAAGAATATAAGAAGAGTAAGAAAATAGGAAGAGTAATGAAGAAGAGGAAGAAAAGTAAGAAGATCAGAGTAATTAAGAAGATAAGAAGAGTAAGAAGACAAAAAGAGTAAGAAGATAAAAGTAACTCATTAAAAAAAAACCAGAAAGACAGGAAAGAAGTTGTGGAGCCGTTTGTTTGGACTCACGCCAACTTCAACCAAAAAAATCATAACATTTTGTGAGACACTTTTTCAGAGGTGTGGGTGAAGCAGATGCCAGGTAACACCTCCCCCTCCCACACACCCCCTCCCCCCTTTCACACCTGGTCACAGCTCAGCGACCCCACCTGGGGTTTGCTCGCCACGGTTCAGCTGCCCGATAAGGGTCAGTGATTTGATGATGTGCAACCAGTCGTGTAAACTCGGCATTAACTTCTAATTTAAAGCACAACTGATTATGAACCAGTACTCATTTAATTAAGCACAACTGATGACCCTTTTAAGACCAGTACGCACTTAATAATGCGCAACAAAGTGTTGAACCAGTAAAGTAATCTTTGTATTAACCGTTCTGAATTACTCGAAGCACAACTCAATTACCCTTTGTGAGTAATTCAGAGCACTGAATAAGGCAACAACAAAAAAATAGTCTGTTTACGGTATCCCGACCGACTCTATTTTTTTGCGCGACCCTAGACTTTTTGGGGGCATTTGGGAAAAAAAATCTGTTTTTTGGCAAAATAACTTAAAAATATGTTTTTTTGGAGAAAACAAAATAGATTAAAAAAAAATTCCCGACCTACCGACCCTATTTTTTTTGCCTATGTTACTGTAAACAGACTAAATTTTGTTTCCGCCTAACGAGCACCTGATCTATAAAATGGGCAGTAACATTCTCAGTAAGCACAAATTAACGGATGACCTTATGGGGATCAGTAACATTCTCAGTAAGCACAAATTAAGCGATGACCTTATGGGGATCAGTAAGCAACTGATGAAACATTACAAAACTTTGAACCCGTTATGTAAACTTTGCATAAATTAACATTCTGAATAAGCACAACCAATTATGACCCTATAAGGGTCAGAAAGCAATTGCTAAGCATGAGGCACGTAGGAAAACTTCAAACCAGTTATATTAAACTGTGCACAACTAATGATGACCCCATAGTGGGTCTCACTCGACACTTTAAAACCTTAAACACACCTAACACTTCCTTGTATGTAGTTGGTGTACAGGCAATTGTTTGAGTCTGTCCATCACTGTGACAGCGGCACTGACATGTTGTCTTTTGACTGGGGTGACTGTGTGGTAGCTTAAGTCTTGGCTACTTGGGAGTTATTAAACACACAAAAAACAAGAAAGTTATGTTATTGGAATGTTTAATTTATGACAATACAAACCGTTACCTGTTCAGAACATAATGTTGTTGTTTTTTGTTTTCGTTTTTTTCGACATTTTATTTTTGTAATTTTTTGAGTCACTTGAGAAAAAGTGACTCTATGTAATCGGTCAGTGTTAGTCTGTCCGGCCGGCCGGCCATCCATCCGGCCGGCCGTCCGTAGACACCACCTTAACGTTGGACTTTTCTCGGAAACTATCAAAGCGATCGGGCTCATATTTTGTTTAGTCGTGACCTCCAATGACCTCTACACTTTAACGATGGTTTCGTTGACCTTTGACCTTTTTCAAGGTCACAGGTCAGCGTCAAAGGAAAAATTAGACATTTTATATCTTTGACAAAGTTCATCGGATGTGATTGAAACTTTGTAGGATTATTCTTTACATCAAAGTATTTACATCTGTAGCCTTTTACGAACGTTATCAGAAAAACAAGGGAGATAACTAGCCTTTTCTGTTCGGCAACACACAACTTAACGTTGGGCTTTTCTCGGAAACTATAAAAGTGACCGGGCTCAAATTTTATGTGAACGTGACTCATTGTGTTGTGAATAGCAATTTCTTCCTGTCCATCTGATGCCTCATATAATATTCAGAACTGCGAAAGTGACTCGATCGAGCGTTTGCTCTTCTTGTTTTTTAAATTTTTGTTTACACTTTTTTTTTTTACAAGGACAACATAATGTTTTGTATTGTCATAAATTAAATTTTCCAATAACATACCTTTCTTGTTTGTTTTATTTTGATCATCAAAGGGTTACAGTGGCTAGATGCAGGGTTTGACTGTTTGCATAATTTTGAATATGATTATGCTCTGCACTTGATCATGTCAAAAGTTTCAGATTTCCATTCTTATGGCGGTATGGATACTACATTCCTTTCAGGGTTCTTAACACTTTCTACCCCACCTATGTTGACCAAGGTTTTCCTAGCCGAGACCAGCTGTGCTGCAGCAGGTCATACAATTGTAGTAACTGTGTATAAACTGTGTATCAACACGCTGGAATGCAGGCGTTAGATCGACGTTACAGGAAGCGACTGAAGCTAACAGTCTGAGCGGATATATCCGTGCCTGGTCAGATAGAGCCAAATGAATGGGTACGGATTTATCCGTACCTGGGAGACAATGAGTTAAAGAAGAAATTAAATGCTGTTAACATGAGGTGTATATGGATTGAATATATGTATGATATGAAAACAGGAACATTCAGATCAACTAACAATTAGTACACTGTATATACAAAATTAAGAGAGACTCAAAAAATGCATGTGGCTGATATCAGATAAATAAATGACAATGACAACAAAACTAGTAACACCAACAACAGAATGCAATATTGTGTTGTAACAAAACTTGTATCAAGTATTGCTGAGCATACTCCACACCCACCCTTGTATTCATTCTTCAGTATCATCCTGCACATCCTGCATGGACACAACCTTTATTACACAGGTCCTAGCTCATTTTACATTGAAAATACTAATAAAAATTGATTAGGGGTTACACAATTTGATATCTGGGCAGACATATTTTCATTAAAAACTTGTGAATCTTTAGTGCACACTCTTGAGAATCGTTTCCGTCTTATTAGCATTTTATTCAGCAAATAAGAGCCTTCTTGATGGAAACTTGAAAGGAATACATGTGCGGAAAGGATTTTTCACAAGATATAAGGAGAATGTTCAGATCATTAGGAACATGGTACACTAGCATATACCCTTATGAATCTATGCTTATCTATTACCCTCAATAATAAAGATTTTGTCTTGTCTTGTCTTGTCTTGTCTCTCTCTCTTAGCAATTCACAGTTACATTAACGTGTCTAGTCTCTGTTAAGCAATTTACAGTTAAGTTTATCATCCCTGCTAAAGGGATTTTTTCAGAGTGCACAGCACAAGGATTTTTTCTGTTCCCCCATACTATACAGCAGAATACTGAATGCTGTCAGATGTGCATACTCTGCATGTTGTGTGCATGTTATATTATAGACTAGACAACCAGTGGAATGCAGAGCAAACGTCGCCTCCTACCAAGCTATCCTTTTTTGTTTTTATTTTTTATTTTTTGTGTTTTTGTAAATACACAACACGCTTGGCCAGGACTGTATTTTGCTCAGGTGAAAATTGCTGTGGAATAATTAAGTAGCAGATTCCGCTTTGGGATTTTGGGTTTACATCACCACAATTTTCAACAAAGGGTTTTCTTTCATTTAAAAAAAAAAATTTTGATTACATTTTCGCACAAAGCTGGAGGTTCTCAAAGTCAGCTTCTTTGTAATGGTGACAGTTTTCTTGTGTGGAGTAATTCAGCTGACTGGTTATTTTGTTTGCAGCAAAAAGGGTTCCGTACAGTATTCTTTTTCTGTTCAGTGTCAGGAGGATAATGATGTAACCTTCATTTATTTCTATTAATATAGTTTGATTGTCTTTAAGTACGGAAAGGTAAATTGTAACGTTATGTTTCATTGCAGCTTTGTCTTTATCAAAAACATACAACCTTATTTTGTGTAGATGATTTTTTTTTAACTTTTATCACGATAATGAACCAAAGTTAGTTTAATGGGTAAGATGTAATGTGTCACAGTTGTACCACTATTCTGTATGACTATAAAACTCACATTCCAGCTAACAATTATAGAGTATCAAAATGCAAATTTCAGTATATTTCTGTACTGAAGAATGCACAGTTTGTGTAGCACGATTCACATTGCACACTGCGTTATACATGTATTGTAGCAGGATTAAACGTTACATTGACTGTACGTCCACTGAAGGCCTTTCAAGAAGACAGACAAACACTTATGAAACAGATGAAGAACGTATCTCAAGATCGTGTGGCTCACTTGCAAAATGGCAGCGAGGTAAAGCGACCCATACGATCTTCAGATAAGTTCTTTATGTGTCATAAGTGTTTGTCTGTCTGTCTTCTTCATCTGCGTTCGTGGGCTGAAACTCCCACGTACACTCCTGTTTTTTTGCACGAGTGGAATTTTACGTGTATGACCGTTTTTTACCCCGCGCCATTTAGGCAGCCATACGCCGTTTTCGGAGGAAGCATGCTGGGTATTTTCGTGTTTCTATAACCCACCGAACTCTGACATGGATTACAGGATCTTTTTCGTGCGCACTTGGTCTTGTGCTTGCGTGTACACACGGGGGTGTTCGGACACCGAGGAGAGTCTGCACACAAAGTTGACTCTGAGAAATAAATCTCTCGCCGAACGTGGGGACGAACTCACGCTGAGACAGCAGCCAACTGGATACAAATCCAGCGCGCTACTGACTGAGCTACATCCCCGCCCTGACTGAGCTACATCCCCGCCCTGACTGAGCTACATCCCCGCCCTGACTGAGCTACATCCCCACCCTGACTGAGCTACATCCCCGCCCTGACTGAGCTACATCCCCGCCCTGACTGAGCTACATCCCCGCCCTGACTGAGCTACATCCCCGCCCTGACTGAGCTACATCCCCGCCCTGACTGAGCTACATCCCCGCCCTGACTGAGCTACATCCCCGCCCTGACTGAGCTACATCCCCGCCCTGACTGAGCTACATCCCTGCCCTGACTGAGCTACATCCCCGCCCGTGTGTCTGTCTACATCAAAGACCTTAAGTCGACGTACTAGTAATTAATGTTTTGTTTTTTCAATAATAAACGTTCCAATTATATACCTACCCCCCTCGGGTTAGGGGGAGTCCCATATTGGTTGGGACGAGAAAGAATTTACCCGATGCTCCCCAGCATGTCGTAAGAGGCGACTAACGGATTCTGTTTCTCCTTTTACCCTTGTTAAGTGTTTCTTGTATAGAATATAGTCAATTTTTGTACAGATTTTAGTCAAGCAATATGTAAGAAATGTTAAGTCCTTTGTACTGGAAACTTGCATTCTCCCAGTAAGGTAATATATTGTACTACGTTGCAAGCCCCTGGAACAAACTTTTGATTAGTGCTTTTGTGAACAAGAAACAATTGACAAGTGGCTCTATCCCATCTGCCCCCTTCCCCCGTCGTGATATAACCTTCGTGGTTGAAAACGACGTAAAACACCAAATAAAGAAAAGAAAGAAAGAAATGATATACCTACCATTCTTGTTGTTTGATTGTGAATTTGATAACGTTAGCAGTCTATTTGTTTCTAGATCTTTGTACTATGATTAACAACACAAACTGACACTGTTGCAGGGTACCACTGGGACACGTCCGACTGGGCTCCCCGCCCCTCCCTCCCCAACATCAGCGAGATCCCAGCCAATGAGGTGTTAGACTCCGCCTCCTCCTCTCCGCCGAGCTACGACAGCAACGAGCGCGTCCCCACCCTGGCCGCAGCCACGGCCTCCGCGCTGGATCACATGACCTTTGGCATCAGCGCCATCCACGACCCCGACTCTATGACCGACTCAGAGTACGTGGGCGAGACGGAGAACGAGCTTGACGATCGCGAGGACATGCCACCGGACTACGCTGACCTGCCGAGCTACGACCAGCTTTTGTCGCTGAGAGACTTGAACGACAGCTACGAGCTGCCCCAGAACCTAAACGTTCACCCGGACCAGTACCTGCCGTACTACGGCCACAACTTCGACACGGACAGCATGGGCGGCGTGATGACGGAGGAAGAGAACGGTAATCTTAGCGACGAACAGAACAACGAGGTGGACGCCGCGGTCGCTCAGAGTGTCGCTGAACGAACGGCTCGCAGGCAGCCTCCAGGCCGCGTCTTTCTGTCCCCTGGCTACGTGACCAGCGGGGAGTACGCCACAGACGTGGAACCCCCCTCACGCACCTCCTACATAGACGACATGTCCATGAGCGTGGGGGGATACACGTCCAACGCTTCCTGCTCAGACATCTCCGGCCTGTGTGAGATTGAAGACTCTGAGATCAACGCCAGTGACGATGATGACGACGATGATGACGATGACATTGATAACGATGAGAACTCCCCCTGTCTACCGTCACACCTTCACACACAGGTGTGATAGAGAGATTCACACTTTCACACACAGGTTTGTTACAGAGAGAGAGGGGAGTAGTGTGTGATTCATGTCATGGTGAAAGGACATCAAACACAGGACGGTGACGGTGCCAGAAAACGACAGTCTCTCTCTACGACACTGGCAGAAATGTTCATGGAGTAGCGTCAAAAGCAAATCAAAATAAGCAACTATAGCAACACACACAGAGGAAAACAAAAAGGGGAGAATTTTTTAAACTTTTTGCAAGAAGTTCAACAGTCCCGTCTGTAGTAGTTCAACAGTCCCGTCTGTAGTAGTTCAACAGTCCCGTCTGTAGTAGTTCAACAGTCCCGTCTGTAGTAGAAGTCCATCAAGAATTGTTGTGTTAAATGTTTGTGCATTGACGTTAGATCTGGTCACCTCTGCACAACATTAGTAAGTAAGCTTCACACTGATAACAAAACAACTAAATTTCTTTGCAAACCAGACTTTATGGGCATACAGCTTTGTGACACTTTTGCGAGGACGAGGCCATGTAGGGTATTGATAGAGGTCTCTTGCACACACCCCTCCCCCACCCCTCAAAAGATTGTCTTTTCTTGCTGTTCTAGGCAGCATTTCTGCTGTTAGACCAAAGTGTACAATGATCGACTAACCAAGACTTAAATCAAGATAGACAAGTGAAAGTAATTAAATTGAAGTTAAGTCATGTTGTGGGACGACATGATGAAAAGTTACTTGTCACTATCGCTGATGTGTAGCAAAAAAATAGATGTACCTGTGTGTGTGTGTAACTCAGGAAAGACGTGTGTGGCAGATACATTGAAAACCTTGTGATGTCATCCTTGACTGACGTCAAACCGTGGCCTGTGCTCAGCAGTTTGTTTCTGTCGGAAGGCAGGTCGTGGTCACTTCTGTGGATGTTGTCTGAGCTTTCTTGGTCAACGTTTTTTTAGAGAATGATCCTTTTTTGACCTTGGTTGTGCTTGCTTGGTGATAATTACGACTTTTAGCCGCACAGAAGCTTCTGAACCTTAGAAACTATGCGGAATTTTTTCTCAAGACTTTTAACGCAGTCTCTAAGTTTGTTTGGAATCTGGAGTGCTAAAGGTCAAGTAAGATGACAGGTATTGAGGCTTGCTCACAAAAGGATCTCTTTACTTCTTCTTTTTCTTCTTAATTGTTGTAATAAATGTTAGATTTTTAGATTTGGCATATTTTTAGTCCTTTTGTTAGATTGATACAAGTCTTATCTCACATATGGCACAAAATGATGTGTTCTTGCCCCACCAGGTGGTACTGTTTTATGAGAATCAAACCTGATTAAAAATGACAAGGTTTTGTGTGTGTGTAGAACATGTTTTGTATCTAGGAATTTGATTTTTTAACTGCCATAAATTCAACTGATCTTACAAACTCATGCAAATGTATGATTGATAGTGAGGTGAATTATGAGGTTGTGATTGTAAGATTGTGTTAACAGTGTTTGTGCACATGAAAAAAGAGGAATGAAATATAAGATGTGAGCTTTGATCAAATGTTTTCTTTTTCACTTTGACAGTTGAATGAATAGAGTCAGAGAAGCATAGAGGCGTTCTAACAACAAGGAACAAATGTGAACATGTCTAACTACCTTGTGTTGCCATGCTTTTGCTTGTTCATGTATGCTAAGCAAACCTACTATGCATATGGTGCAGGTAATAAAAAATCATATACTTTTTTATTGCAGAAATTAAAGTAGATCTCATTAAGTATCTCATCCTTATAGGGATCCAACGGTTGTGAGAATGTTTGGTAATTATGTTTTAGTTGATTTACCTAACTTTGACTTTTTCATGCTTGTTCAGACATTGCATTTATGTAAATTATCACACATTTGCTAGATTTTTGATTAGTTCTATTTTGCTAGTAGCAGTTTGCTGAGAATTCTGCAGAAGTATTCCTTTAGATCTACCCACCTCCATGTTCTCCTTACTTAAAAAAAAACAGGCACCGTAATATTTTGCTGCACAAATTCTTCTTGATCTTTTTATTTTTGATTTGGAATAAGTTTAAAGTTCATTTGATTATGGTGCTTACCTTAGCTTTTGTTTAGTTTATTTTGTATTTATGATAGTGTGTGTGTGTGTGTGTGTGTGTGCGTGTGTGCACAGTTGACATTGTGAAATCGAAATGTCCTTAAAATGTTTTGTTCTGTGTATATAAATTGTTTTTGCAAGACAAAATGTTTAAAGCGAATTTGAAGCGGAGATCTGAGTGTGTGCACAAACAGTGACACAAAATATTTTATTTCTGTTTCTTAAATCAGCATACAGAGAGAGGTAGAGTGTGTGTGTGCGTGTGTTAGAGAAATAGACTGCATATTATTTTGCTGTGTCCAAAAGATTTTTAAAACAAAGTTGCAGCTGTTTGTCTGTTCATTGTATAATTAATGATTTGCATGTTGGAACATATGGATGTAATTTTGTGTGTGTGTGTGTGTGTGTGTGTGTGTGTGTGTGTGTGTGTGTGTGTGTGTGTGTGTGTGTGTGTGTGTGTGTGTGTGTGTGTGTGTGACTCCCTGACTGAAAACATTTACTTCAAGTGTGACAGAATGAATTACCTGTTGTGTTTTTAAATCGTCAAAACAGACATCACATGGGAGTCAAAATTACACCTGTCATTTTACTGTTGTTTGTACTTCTGTAGTAATAATGCTTCAATTTTGACAAGTCAGTATGATTTTTAATGTGATTTAGTGTAAATGAAACTATAAAGTTTGGACAGGAGTTTGTGAGGTATGAGTGGCTGTGCCATGCTGTGTGCATATATATATATTTGGCTTTTCTCATTTTATACAAAAACAGCTGTCTTTGTCATGTACATGTAATATAAAAATTCTGTTTTTCAAAGTTCATTAAAGTTTTATAAGAAAGCTGGCAATGTTGGGGCGTTGAATGTAAATGTCAAGGGCATTGAAAGCCAATGTCAAGGACATTTAAGTCAAAGTCAAGGGCATTGAAAGCCGATGTCAAGGACATTTAAAGTCAATGTCAAGGGAATTGAAAGCCAATGTCAAGGACATTTAAAGTCAATGTCAAGGGAATTGAAAGCCAATGTCAAGGACATTTAAAGTCAATGTCATTGTGAGTTAAGGTCTGCCCTTGAAGTTGTGAAGAAATAGTTTTGTGCATTGATGCATTTGATATCGTACAAATAAATCACAGAATAAGAAACTTGTGTTCACGTATTGTGTGAGAGAGAAACAAACGTTTTCCGTGCCTCTGTCTTGAAGGTGCAAGTGGTACATACTTCATTGTTTTAAGGCAATGAGCGGCACTAGAATGACCAAAATGAAACATGGAAAATACATGGAGTAACTTAGTTTTCTGGGTAGTTATTGAAGTGACTTGTATAAAGAAATGAAAAAATTGCGAAAACTAAAGGACATAGGTTGCCGTCGCTATGGAAACTGGCATACACAGCGCCATATTGGATTTCTAGGAAACTGTTTTACAGCAACATCTTACATCAGAAATGCTTAATATTTGGCACAAAGATACACAAGACGTTTATCTACAATCATATAGAACGATATTTTGACAAAAAAATACAGATAATTTAAATTAATTTTTGAAATAAAGATTAATGAATATGCAGTAAGAAATTCATTAATCCTTATTACAAAAATTAATTTAAATTCAACTGTAGTCTTTAGTAAAAATATCGTTCTATATGATTGCAGATACAAGTCATGTGTATCCTTGTGCCAAATATTGTGCATGTCTGATTTATGTTGCTGTAAAACCGTTTCCTAGAAATCCAATATGGTGGCTGTTTCCATAGCAACGGCAGTCTGTGTCTATTAGTATTTAAATGCTTTCCATTTATTTGCATAAGTCTCTTCAATAACTACTCAGAAAACTAGGTTATTCCATGTATTCTCCAAGTTTAATTTTACTGCCGCTCATTGCCTTAAGTGGTCACACATTACAATATTATCACTACATTATTTAAGTAACAGACAGAAAAGTTGTGTTCGTATGTGTGTGTGTGAAATTGACATCTGCAATTTTGAAAACAAAGAAAAGACTATTTTGTTCACTAGCAGAATTTTAAAAACAACTAGATTTTTCTGTTTAAATAACAGCTACAACAAAAATTAAACTTTTACTTTTTACGAATACATTGTACATATTAAACAAATTAATTGTCAATGCAAACCCCTAATAAAAACAAACCACACACACACACACCTACTCCATTGTAAGAACAGCAGGCTTTACATCGCCCGCACCGCACATACGCTGCATAATTATGCATGTGTTGTGTTTGTTTCCTGACATAGCAAAGTCTCAGCAAGAGGCAAGAAACTGCTTTTCACATGCACTCAGCCTTTGAAATCAGCATAGTCATTTCCTTCTTATTTAAGTCAAGCATTTTGGGTGCATACATTCACGCACGCACACACACACACACACACACACGCGCGTGCGCGCGCGCAGGGCTACAGTTTCTTGTGACTGAATCAAGGGAAGCAAACAAGTGTATCTCCGACTATACCCTTTCATGCAAGTTACTCTGGCTTGTCTCCCTTCGCACATTGACCGGCGAACAGATTTGTTTGTATTTTGGACTGAAAACAAATCCCTTGAAGCGGTATCAAAACATTTAGTCAATCTGACGGCCTAAAAAAAGTATTTAACAAACCACAACAACAATTAACAACAAAATAAAGAAAACAAACAACGCCGAACAGCCGGGATCAGCCAGCAACAATATCAGTTTCTGAGGCTTTGCTAGCCAAACTGTTTTGGGTCGCATTCAGTTGTTCACACACACTGACGCACACACGCACACACGCACACGCACACGGCTGAGAAACACACACACACACACACACACACACACACACACACTGACACACACACACACATACACTGACGCACACACATACACTGACACATACACACACTGTCACACACACACACACACACACTACACCGTACACACACACACCGTCACACACACACACACACACACACACACACAGGGACACTGACTCACGCACTGACACACACACTGACTGACACACACACACCGTCAAACACGCTCACACACACACCCATACTGTCACACAAACACACACACACTGTGAGGGCCGGGGCCGGCGGAGGGGGGGGGGGGGGCTCGATGTTTGTGCTGTACTGATATTGACATCGTTTAACTCATTCACTTTCATCATGGTGGGGAACATTCCAGTGAAACATAAAGACCGTTATATCGCCGTGGGCTGTCACGTGTTACAACTACCATGTCATCTTCACTGACTTCTGCAAAGACAAGCTGGATATAGACATTGAACATGACAGTGGGAAGACTGATCGGCGGGCATTGCCTATTGATTCTCAGTCTTGGTAAGTCTACGTAAAAGGCGGCATAAGTTCTTACCCGCGACAACTGACACGTGGCTAGATGTGGTGACTGAGGCGAATATGCTAAATCAAAACTGTACTGCACGAAAATGGCTGCAATTTTCTATTGTGAAGGCGTAGCTAAACTCTCCTACGTGGAACATAATGACTACTCTCTTTGGCCTATTGTGTCGGCTTTGTGGACAATAAGAAGCTACACAAAACGGCAGTGCAAAGCTGCGCATACACGATCATCAAGAAGCTGAAGCGCACATATAAACTCTCGGCCGGATGATCACAGCATGTATCATTACATGACAATAAACCATCAATCAATATGATCAGGAATTATCAACTCATGTCTTCATCCGCCGTTGGCAGGATACTCTGAGAGCCCAGCTGATTTTAAAAGCAACATTTAGTAGTACACTAGTGGTAGTGGTGGTTAGGGACTGGATTGGTATCCATTAGCATCACGGCTTTTTTCGCGTCCCATCTCATTATATTAACATGCTCAAAGTCGTATTTACTCAATATCAATTATCAGACAAATAAAGAGACTCAGTCATAAGTTTTTGTATGTCCAGCAGATTTTTGAAATTGTTAATAGTTTGTGCACAACATCAGATCAGACAGTGTGTTCCATGATGGTGCAACTCTGTTAGAAAAGGAATGTTTCCGGATATTAGTTTTACTAAATTCAATAAAGATTTTGTCCGTATTTTTTCTCGTTGCATCAGTGGTAGACTTATTGAAAAAAGACTCGACTTTGACATTATCAATACCCTGAAAGATTGTATAGGTCTGTATCAGGTCGCCTCTGAGTCTTCTTGATTTAAGGGTCGGGAGATTGAGCGTGTGGTGCGCACTGCTAGCAGGATCGTCGGCTGTGAGCTGCCCTCCCTAGCATCCCTCTATGCCAAGCGCATGCTGTCCAGAGCCCAGAAAATTGTGGCTGACGAGTCCCACCCTGGCCATCCCCTCTTCGAGCGCCTGCCCTAAGGTCGTCGATTCCGATCCCTGGGGGCACGCACTCGTCGTCTCCAGACCTCTTTCTTCCCCCAAGCTGTTTCCTCCCTTAACGCATCCCATCCCTCAGTTGGGCAGCTTCGCAGTCGGTGATCCTGCTGGCGGTGAGCTCACCACATCCTGTGACTCAGTGTTAGGTAGTGGTGGTGGTGGTGGTGGGGAGGGGGGGGGGTTGAGTGGGACTTTGATGTGTGATTCCTGATTTCCAAATGTTCAACATTTTCTTTAGCTGCATTATTCTAGTTATTCATGAGGGGATGGGCTAGTTCTAACTATGCATTAGATTATAAAATTGTATTCTGTGTAGACCCTTCCACCAGCATCTTAGACCACTCTTTGTACATTTTCTTTTAATAGATGATTGTCATTTGTTTTACCTCATGTCTGCCCTGCGTGTGATGGTGTGATCGTGACTGCTGTAGTTTGGGCGTGTGTGTGTTGGTGTGAATGTCAGTGTATGTGTGGGCGTGTGTGTGTGTGTGTCAGTGTGTGTGTGGGTGTGTGTGTGTGCGTGATTTTACCAACACTACGCGAAATTCCTTGTGCTTTAAATGTTTTGTAATGTCACTTGGCTCAATAAATACTGTATTCTGTATTCTGTATTCTGTACCCGTAGTCTTTCAACATATGTCATGTTTTTCAAGGCCTTAACCAGCTTGGTCGCTCTCCTTTGCGCCCTTTCAAGGGCGGCTGATTGACGCTTTAGATACAGATGCCAGATAACGTTGGCATATTCTAAATGTGGTCTAACCAATTCTTTATACAATGTTGTAAATGTGTCATTGTCAAGATAGGAAAATGTTCTTTTTATTATGCCAAGCATTTTATTCGCGTTATTTATTATGTTTTGAATATGTTTGGCAAAACTCAGGTGATCGTCAAATGTTACACCCAAATCTTGTTCCTCCTCACACTTCATAACTGTTTTCATTTCATCATTCACCATCATTCACCATCATTCACCATCATTGAATAATCATGTCTCGGATTATGTTTGCTCATATGCAGGACTTTACACTTAGATACGTTAAAATACAAGTTCCATTTATCTGACCATTTCTGGAGATTATCAATGTCATTTTGTATTGTTTGGTATCGCTGGGGTACATCATACAATTTTGGTATCGGTAGGTCATTAATAAAGATTGTAAACAAAACAGGCCCCAGAATACTTCCCTGAGGGATGCCACTTAAAACATCTGTACTATCAGAATGCACATTACCCACTCGGACTCTGTTTTCTGTTGGCCAAAATCCCTAATCCATCGCACGACATTTCCAGTTATTCCATAATACTCCAGCTTAACTGAGAGTCTTTCATGTGGCACTGAGTCGAAGGCTTTCTTAAAATCAAAATAAACAATGTCAATACAATTTTTGTCATCTAAGATTCTTGTCAAATCTTCCATTACTTCCAATAATTGGGTAACACAAGACCTCTTTAATACAGTGTGTAATCCAGTTGTTCACCAAACTCCTCTCTGGAGTTCAAACTGTGCTCCATTAGGCATTTTTGTAGCGTAGTTTGTGAGGCACATTTGCAGTTTATGGGAGTACATGTACTGACATCGTTACCAGAGAGCTGGCGACTGAAGGAGTGTCGTATCCATTCGACCACCACCTGTCGTTCCTCTTCACGTGTTTCGCTAATGTTTAGAGAGGGCGCTGCGACGCATGTGACGTCGACACCTAAACACAACCTCGGAACAAAATAATGAGGACAGGCCATTGCCATTTAGGAACCTACGCTAATTATGATGACGCGAGCTTCCATTCAAATTAACTTAGGCAACGATGGTTCGATGACGTCATCCAATAGTCACATCACAGAAGGAAATGTACAAATGCTGAACGTAGCCCATTTTAGCTCGACTTATTAGACAGATAGGCTTGAGGAGAATGATAATAACAAAGTTATTAACAGAATGCAGACCTCAATGATCGTGAGAACGCACAATACACCACTAAACAGTTCCGACGTTTACATGGAACAAAGAAGGAAAATCACGTGACCGCACAGACGCCTCTCATTGGCTGCGTCATTTTTTCGAGGAAACAAATCGTCTGCAACACAGCTGTGCGTATGTTCTGCGACTGACGAGTCAGACACTTGTGTTTATTTTGTTGTTTTGTCGATGTAAGTTCAGCGATTATCGATGGCATGTCACTGCCCGATGATTGATTGTGACAACGGAAGCTACCGTCTTCAAAATGGAAAGCTAAACTTTGCAAAATTCAGTCCGACCAGGTTCCACACGAGTCTGTGGCCAACCACCGTTCAGGTAAGCGCAACACTGTAACAGTTCTTGATCAACTTATTTTATTGCCTGACATTCATGCGATTTATTGTTTTTTTCTGCAAATTCCATAGCATGATTACAAAATCGTTTAGCTAGACCTGCATTTATACAGCTTTGAACGTTACAAAAACTGCACTGCAGTGTTTGAATCTGCTGTGCATGAGGTCAAAATATTTGGCTCACTTTCTGTGTCAGTGTTTCCGTTTCTTGTTTTTTTGTTTTACTTCATGTTGTTAGAGCATGGCTGTGATTAAAAAGCAATAAAAATTGCTTTGTAGAGCCATAAATTGTTAAATCTGATATGCATCTGTCTGTTTTCAACAGCTTGCATCCGCATCCAACACACAAGAAGAAACCAGCACAACGAGATTAAAGTGGATTCGACTCATCAGCCGTGTAGACACAACAGCAGACGGAAGGCACAAGCTTTTTTCACCTGCAAAAGATGCAAGGGTTTGTTCTCTACACTTTCTTGATGGCACACCAACTGCAGAGATTTCTTTCCCAACACAAAACTTGGGATACCCTGGATTTCAACACAGAGTAAGTTTTTTTTAAAAATAATTTTCTTGTTATATTTTGTGTGTGTACGCAGTAAAGAAGATGGGAAGGTGTTGAATGTATTTGTTCACACATGCTGCTTCTAGTATCACTATGATGTGTCTGTTCCTTACAGCTTGAGTGATTTAATTGACTTTTCGTCTGTTCGTGTGTTCTGAAATCTGAACAAGAATGAATGTGGGAAGCCAAGCTAAGTTTTATGTGGGTGGTTTGTTTCCAGAGTGCGATTTGATCAACATTAGGAGAGCTCTCCATAGAAGCCAAAGGAACAAAAACAAGTGTACCGGGGAATTCACAGAGGGAGTTCTGTATTGCACTGAAAATGACTACAGTGGGTCCAAATGACCACCTTTATAAGTTGAAGTTGGGGGCATTGAACCCAAACGGACAACATATGTGGAGAACCCTGCATGAAGATGTAATACTACCATAAATACTGACAGAATGAACCCTGTTTGGCAATGTTTCAGACAGCAAGAGTGCTGATAGACATACCCCGACCAAAGCACCGGCTAGGCAGAAGAAAATGGGCAATGCGAGATCTGGAATTCCAGTTTGAGGCGTGCCAGGCCCAAGGATCATCAAGGGAGAGGAATGGTGTGCACAGCTAGTTGATTGCCAGAAAAGTGTGACTCTGGCCCTGAACAAGACCCATTCGCGACGGAAACATTTCTGGGTGCTCTTGTTTTTGCTTATTTCTTGATATTTTTTTGTGTATAAGCAGATGCCAACTTAATGCAGACAGAAAAAATACATGGTTATTCAGAAATCTGATTTCTCGCAGAACATATCATATTGCACTGGTATAGCCACGACTAGTCTCTTCCAATTAAATCATGTTTTTAGTGTCACCCTTTGTAACAAGAAGATGGCAGGAAAAAGTCAACAATTCTAAAAATACAAGAATTTTTAGCGATCAACCAATGAGTATTGACCCTAAACGTTATAGTATAGATGAGATGTTGTTTATGCATCAGAGACGATGATTAGACCTTTAAAGCCATATGTACTCGATGACTATACACGCTAATTGCTTTACCAACAGCTGGAGACATGCTAAATTAAGTTCCCTGCAAAATATTGTGGTCTAGGACCCCTTCAATGTTGAGATATGTTAATTTTCATCTGGATCGTCCTATTTATAGATTTGCCAACAGAGGTAGCGTTGACGCAAGGGAAATAACTCCGCGTCTTTGTTTACATCCAAAGTTTTTGAGACTCTAAAACAAGCTGTAATGCATGTATATGGTCCGCGCATGGCGACATATCGTCATTACATGGTCTTATGGTGTGTTTGACATCGATTATGGGCAAACTACACTTTGTAAACACGGAGCGCGTACATATGCCTTTAAGGATCTAGCCTATCTGTTTCGCTAATATAGGTAGAATAAAGTACATGTCACCAGAGTAGCCAAGAGCAACCTTTAACAATTTACTGGTTTGTTTTCATTTGTTTGAATGTTTCTCTCTTCTTCCTGCGCACAGTCTTCTCTCCATTTCATGTCACCTGTGCATACCATAACATGTTCTGAGAAAAAATGTTTGTTTGGCTCACATTTTGTGTGTGTCTTTATTGATGTTCGTATGATGCAATGAGTATGTCAGAACAAAATCTGAGTTCTCGTACTTTGAAATGGAGAATGAGAGACAAGACAAAGCATTACAGCACAAAGTCAAACATATCAGCACTTGCAAACAAAATGCACACAATACAGTCAGCTCAAAAAACTTTACTTATGTTGATAAACTTATCACTAGCAGCAGATCAAATCTGATGACTTCATCCACTTGGCAATGAACATATTGGGAAGAAATATATCTAGTTTCATATATTTATATATATATACCAAAAACACACATGTAGTACAGTAAAAGTCATATCTATAATGGTGTACACAGGAACCTTCCTTTTCAGAACTCCAAACAATAATCTGATAAAAAAAATTCCAGTACAGAAAAAGATGGAGTCTTAAAATGTAGGAAAACTTACATAGGTTTTGACAAGACAAACATTTATATTTTAGATGCGACCCACCCTACTACCTTTCAGGCTAAAAACTTACAGAAACGAAGCAGCTGTTCAACAATGTTGCTCTGCCCATTACATGTGTAAAGACAGGGGCGGATCAGTTGCTTTGTAAGGGGGGGGGGCACTTTGAATCGAAAGTGAATGTGATGGGCGCGAAGCGCCCGAATTTGCTAGGGGGGTCCGGGGGCATGCCCCCCCCTGGAAATTTGTTTTGCCCAAAGAAGCAAAATGGTGCCATCTGGTGCCATTTGAACTTAGAAATGGTCATAGAATCAGCATAGAAAAATCTTTTTTTTTCTTCTTCTTTTTTTTTTTTTTTCGGGGGGGGGGGGGGGGGGGGCACGTGCCCCCTGTGCCCCCCCCCCCCTCGTCCGCCCCTGAAAGAGTAGAGCTTAATGCCTGGATCTGGCAAAGCATTTACATGAGTTGACAAATTGTTGAAATAAGAGTCGTCAGGATTGTTTACTTTGTGGAAGGGTTGCTCTCCTTGTTTATCTGTGTGGTTTCATAGTTAAGAGGAAAAAGCTGTTTTGTTAATAACGCTTTCCCTACTTCTACTAGTTCCTCCTGTTGCTGCCTGTATCAAAACGGGAAACAGGATTGGATTACTTTGGGAACAAGAGGTTGTGATGGCTGGCTCTGGGAAACAGGTGGTTGTGATGGCTGACTCTTGGAGACACCTAGAAGTCTCTTTCTGATTTTGACAAAGATGCAATCAGGGGCTTCCTCCTCCAAAATGACTTGCAGCCTGTTGCACATGGTCAAAACCCTGCCAAAAGGGAAAAAAATAAAATAATCAATATGAGAAAGAGACAGGAGACAACAACTTTTACTAAAGCATCATTTAGGACAATTTACCAAGTTGTACATAACAAATTGCTCACAAATTTGAGTGCAACTTGCATGAAGAGCATTTGCAGGGATGGCCAGATCTCAAAATCTTCACTTGCCAGACAGGCGGGTCATTTCAAGAAAGTCCAGTCCACCAAAAAGAATTGCTTGCCGGGTACAAACCCCAGTTGCTATAACTGCATTGTTTATAACGTTTTTAAACTAGAGTATTACAACCAGAAGTGTTGCATTTGACGAGAATTTTCACTAGCCAACCAGGTGAGTTGCCAAGCGGTTTTAACTAGCACAGCGGATTTTTTGTACTCGCCCCTGGTCATTAGTCAGATCAGATGATTTGACCATCCCTGAATTTAGAAAGTCTGTTCAGTCATTGCTGATTAACTGTATCACTATCAGTATCACTGCACTTTTTTTTAAAAATTATATGTATATAACATATACTGCTGACAGCGACAGGCATAATTTTAGTGTGTGTTAATACTAGTATGCTGGTTTTTTCAGATTTTGACACATTCCCTGTTCACTGAAACCAAAATGTTGTTAGGCCACACAAACCATCTTGCAATTCAACTTGAACCATTCTCTTGTTCAAAAGTAAAGTGCAAATATGATTTATTTTAAAAAAAAGTAGAGAGGTTTCCTACCTGTAAGCCTTTCCTCCTTAAAACTCGTTGACGAGGCGATGCATGAGGTCGAGCTCACACTCACAGGCAGCCGGTGATGAAGACGCTTGGCCACAGGAATCGCCCATCTTGCTGCCTTTCAATCCAGTTGTGATGATGAATGGATAAGGATAAACTTGAGCACACCTTTCACATACAACTTCTGCTTGTACTCTCGAAGAAGCACCCTCTCTGCATTTTCTGCTTCACGGTCAACAGGAATCCCATCTCCCAAGTTCCAAAGCAGGAAAAGCTCTAAAACAAAAAGGCCTTGAGATCAAATCACAGTTTTTCGCACCTGTGGAAGGCATTCTTTTTCCCCCCTCATCACCATTTTGTATGTAAACTTACAAAATACTCACTGACTCAGCTGGGGGTAAGCTTAGCAGCTATACAAACTGGCAGTGGCAACTTAGTATGCATGTTTGTTGTTTCTAAAAAATCTAACCCACACGTCAGATTGAAAATGGAAAACTTTAGCATACACTATCACAACATGTATGCATCACGAATCGGAATATAGTTATGCTTCATAGTAAGTTAGATTCCATGGACAGATCAACGGCACTTATTCAAGTTTTTGACTTTAATCAACTGAAAAGTTACAGATTTACAGAAGTTGCTTTTTTGAAAATATTACAATGCACGCGAAAGCGATCTGTTCAATATATAAACAAGTCACGTAAGGCGAAAATACAACATTTAGTCAAGTAGCTGTCGAACTCACAGAATGAAACTGAACGCAATGCAACGCAGCAAGACCGTATACTCGTAGCATCGTCAGTCCGGGCTTCGTCGAAGATTACTTGACCAAAATTTCAACCAATTTGGTTGAAAAATGAGAGCGTGACAATGCCGCCTCAACTTTCACGAAAAGCCGGATATGACGTCATCAAATACATTTATCAAAAAAACCGTTCGGGGATATCATACCCAGGAACTCTCATGGAAAATTTCATAAAGATCGGTCCAGTAGTTTGGTCTGAATCGCTCTACACGCACGCACGCACACACATACACCACGACCCTCGTTTCGATTCCCCCTCTATGTTAAAACATTTAGTCAAAACTTTTTTTTTTTTCCTTACACCTGTTCCTTGTCCCGGTGTGCACTCACGCCGCCCCGTCCCTGCACTCACTGTTCCATGCACATCTGAATTTCGTTCCGCTGCCAGACTTGTCGATTTTACAGACGCTCCAGGGAGGGATGTCGGGTCGTTGCGGTAGGCTACCCTCGGAAGATGACACTGCACTTCTGCTGAGTCACTTCGACGGTGTTCAGTAGTGGGTCTGTCCCGAGCTAACGGACGCAGCCCACTACCTACTATGCCCCCTACTAACGACATTGACAGCTAAGTCGTGGAGCCAGACTGAGTGAGGGTCCCCTCCAGAGAGCAGACCGCCACCACGTCCCTCCGTCGACCCCCCAGAACGTCACACGTTGAGGACTGACAGCAGAAGTACTATTCAGGGAAGGATCGAACAGGAACACTGAGACCAAGGTCACCATGAGAGCTCCGGGCATGAAGGGCCACAAGAGCAAGGACACTTTATAATTTTGGATGATTAATGAGATGAGGATGATTATAATGATGATGCTATGGATTTCCAATTTGGTTTGAGACTACGTGACAGGGCAGCACTCTACGCTTACTGTCATAATATATCCTGGTGTCAACCAGGCCCGAGAACTGCCGCACCTGCGGTGTTGGTCAGGTAAACAGAACCTGAGCACCCTCAAAGTTGCATTCGTTAAGTGAATGACACTCGGCTGTGTGATTCCAGCCTTCCCATAGGAACCATAGCACTTCCACTCTGGGTAGGAGCCGACCGTAGCCCGAAAAACCCACATGACCCTGATGGGATTCGAACCCACGACCTCCCGGCCCACAGCCCGATGCGCTAACCACTGCGCTACGGGGGCCGGTATTTAGTCAAAACTTGACTAAATGTAAAAAGCAGATGTGGTATGAGACAGTAAGTAAGAGAGTATTAATATATCCTACACACTGTACTTTGCATACCTCACCAAACCTTGATCTCTTCCAAAGCCTTGTGCAATTTCATATGTCAATTTAAGCAAAGAGACGTCACTCTAGTAAGTATGGGGTGACATAATAGTTATAAAATTATCCAAAGGGAAAAAGCTGTCAAATTTATCAGGAACCAATATGCCGTTTGACTTAAAAATACATTTTTACAAAACCAGTATACATATGATTTAATTTGAAACATTATGAATATGAATTCATTACCTTGTAGTTTGGTTGTGGGACAATATGTCCAGATGGCGACTTGAAATCCCTCGTTGAATTTAATGCACTGGATTCATTCTGTGGTATGGCATATGTCAATTTTAAGTGAAAAAACAAACAAACCACACAGACATACACACTCACAAGAAACTTAGTGCACATCGAAGCATCAGAACACAGAGCAATACATGGATACATTGGAACCAAGGACTACTTTAGTAGTCCTTGATTGGAACCCATCATTTATCAGTACTATCACTTTTGCATAAAGCACACTTTTGTGCAGCAGGACAAAAATAATAATTTTGCGGGATATGATAATTATCTAATTCAGTGTTAATTTAACTTTCAAAAATAATATGTATCATTGAGTTCGTCAATAATAATTTCAAAAAGTAAGCCAGAAACAATAACAAATGAACATAATAAATACCTGAAAAAGCGACTTTCTTGCTGCAGATTTACCACTGTGGTTGTCTGCTATTGCCTATTTAAACAAGAAGGGCAAAGCCCATATGACTCACATGCGTGACCTTGACCTTTACATTCAGGGTCAAGGTCAAATAACTAAACCTAGCAATGACATCATACACTAAGAACTGCTTTACACATTTTTCCTACCAAAATACATGTGACCTTGACCCAAGGTCAAGGTCATCCAAGGTCATGCAACACAAAGCTGTTAATTCAAGACATAGGAAGTACAATGGTGCTTATTGGCTCTTTCTACCATGAGATATGGTCACTTTTAGTGGTTCACTACCTTATTTTGGTCACATTTCATAAGGGTCAAAGTGACCTTGACCTTGATCATATGTGACCAAATGTGTCTCATGATGAAAGCATAACATGTGCCCCACATAATTTTCAAGTTTGAAACAGTTATCTTCCATAGTTCAGGGTCAAGGTCACTTCAAAATATGTATACAATCCAACTTTGAAGAGCTCCTGTGACCTTGACGCAAGGTAAACCAAACTGGTATCAAAAGATGGGGCTTACTTTGCCCTATATATCATATATAGGTGAGGTATTCAATCTCAAAAACTTCAGAGAAAATGGGAAAAATGTGAAAAATAGCTGTTTTTTTAGACAACATTTATGGCCCCTGCGACCTTGACCTTGAAGCAAGGTCAAGATGCTATGTATGTTTTTGGGGGCCTTGTCATCATACACCATCTTGCCAAATTTGGTACTGATAGACTGAATAGTGTCCAAGAAATATCCAACGTTAAAGTTTTCCGGACGGACGGACGACTCGGGTGAGTACATAGACTCACTTTTGCTTCGCATGTGAGTCAAAAAAAGGGGTAAAATATAGGTAATTAATATACCATTAGCTTAACCGAGCGCTGGTGTAGCAATGTCCGAATTCTTCGGATGTCAGCTTTCTCACTCGATATATACTTGAGACTGAAATAGCTGTTCCCTAGACAAATTAAAGAAGTAAACTTATAAGGATAAAAAGCATGTCAGTTTCTTGCAATTCAAGGAAAATTGTGGTGAGATTGAATATATTGCAACCCATAACATTGAGTGGTTATGTCCCTTAGATTGAAGATGAATCAAATTTTAATTTAAAAAAATTGGTTTGACAAATTTGTTCCCATAAATCTAATGTCAGAACTATCAGAGGGTGGTTGAAATTAACCACATGCTTTAATTCTGTTATTCTAGGGAGAAAATATCCCGCGATACCATGGATGCACGGAGCTGTAACTTAATATACGTAACATATACATACCACAATAGCTGTTAATAACATTTATACCTGGCGTTTTGCAGTAGGCGTCTCTCCTGTTGGTGACCTGTGTGCCCTCTTTGTCCCAGATTTGTCCTCTGACCAAAACGATGGGGCTTCTTTCATCCTGTGGTACGACACAGTTAGATATGTTACCAGCGGCACAACATTCTATCCTGATGCGTTTTGTTGTTTCATGTGTTGTGCTTAAGTATTGTGATTGTAGTGTAAATGTGTTTTTTTCTTCTTCCAAGAACATAGTATTATGCATTTGAACAGTAGTACATGAGGGAAGGGGATTGTCAGTATGGAGTTTATGAGATATGTACATTAGGCTTGTTCATGTCCTACTTATAGGCGCGCGTGCGTATCTAATGTTGATAAGCAAATTTAGTTTGGGAGCAAGTATTTTTGTCTGCTCATACTGACTGTGCTGGCAAAGAGAAAACTGTGAGTAATGAATAACAAGATGAAAATAAAGTTGACTTTCGCACAGAAAATACCATACTACATTCACGCTCTTCAAATGTAAATACACCATATTGACTAGCCCATCAAATCCTGGCTGACATTCTGCCCATAGCTGCTTGTGTGTTTGTGTTTTCGTTCTATTTGTATGGGTGGGGTACCATGGAAGCTAGTGTAACGATAGATTCAAAGAAGCCTTGATAATATTTTCACAACAAATTGATTTTACTGTCTATATTTTGTAAAACATAAAGGATTACAAAATAAATCAGTGTTGGTTTTGGGTGGTCACAGAAGCCAGTACTTGTTAAGCTGTTATCACTGGAACCCCTAATCAGAAGTTGGTACTTTGGCATGTGTTCATACTGGTGCAGCGGTATATATATATGTTACAGTTAATCTGTGAAACCAGGGAATAAATGTATTAACTAGGTAATACATGAATTAACTGACGGAAAAAACCAGTTAATTCATGTATTACCTAAAATATTTTAGTTCATACACGTATTCCCTACTTTCACAGATTAACTGTAACATATATATATAATGTGAAAGATAGAGAAAGCTCCTATTTTTGCTTAATTGACATATTTATTTTTTAAAAAAAGATAGAAGTAACTGTTGTAAAAATTGCAATCGTAAAGAAAATGTAATGGCAGTAAACTTGGAAAGCACAGCTAAGGGCAACACTGTAGAATGCACCGCGCGTCTCCAACCACTGTGATCAAAAATAAGTCAACTTGAGTGCGCTATCAATAATTATTTACAATGCTTCAGTTCTACCACAGGTGGAAGGTATCATTCGCTGGACCACCACTATCATAGTCTTACTATGATATTGGTAGTCTTACTATGATAGTGGTAGTCCAGCGAACAATATTTTCCGCCTGTGCTTCAACATCACCAGTGAACACAACCTGGGAAGCAAACATCTAAATCTAATATTTGATTTTGACCTAAATCTTAGTAATTATAGCAGAGAAAAGACTTACCATTCTGCGCATCTGTCATGAATTCCGTACACACAAAACTGATGACAGTTAAGAGTGACATAACTTGAGCCAACGGGAGTGACCAACAGTCGACAGAATAACACTGACAGCCGTCGTCCGAAGGTGGCTGAACGGACGTGAACCTAACGAAAATAAAGCACGTTCAGCAAATCAAATTATAAAACATACACGTAAAATATCAGGTGCTCTTCTGTCATCTGCTCTTCATACTTCATTATTTTGCACGTAAATCAAACCCTAAATTTTACACTGATAAACGTTGTTCGCTCGACCCTAGAGTATGGGGCAGTTGTCTGGGACCCATATATTTAAAACTGGATACCGACAAAATCGAGAAGATTCAACACAAAGCAGCGAGATTTACCTGCAAATATTACAGATCCATGGAGAAAACCCGGTTGCGAGAGATGCTGCAGAGACTGAACTTGCCATCAGACTCGGCACTTGCTGACCGGCGTAGACAACTTCGCCTGACGATGCTGTACAAGATAGCTGGAGGGTTAATACCAGCCATACCCCCAGAAAGTTTTCTCACACCCGCAGAGAAGAACAAGCGGAAAATCAGACCAACAAAGCCTATAACAACTCGAGGCCATTCAAAATTCCAGTGTTAGTGTTAGTCTGCCACACGAACGACAACAAAGAAGGGAAGTAAGCCTGAAGGGGTTTACGGGAGTTGTCTGCCCCATTATCGAAAGATACTTCCGGTTATAACCATCAGAAAACAACAAATTGTGCGTTCTCACGATCATTGATGTCTGCATTCTGTTAATAACTTTGTTATTATCATTCTCCTCAAGCCTATCTGTCTAATAAGTCGAGCTAAAATGGGCTACGTTCAGCATTTGTACATTTCCTTCTGTGATGTGACTATTGGATGACGTCATCGAACCATCGTTGCCTAAGTTAATTTGAATGGAAGCTCGCGTCATCATAATTAGCGTAGGTTCCTAAATGAGGCCATTGCGAGCAGTCAGCGATGCGAATATCCCTTTTGTCGGACATATTGAGTGTTTGTTTGCACCAGATCCGAGAGTACAGAGACTGAAACAACATCTTGTAGCCACCACATCAACTGCTGTCGACGGCGGCCATGATGGAGCGCATTTGTTGTGGCTGTGTGTTCAAGTCGGAAAGCAAAAGCGCAAGATGGTGGACACATAACCCAGTTTTGCGATGCGCTGTTGTATTGACATTGATGACATTTCCCACATGTTTAGGCAATATTGACGAAGGTTCAGCCATGGATCAACCCGTTTCATTCTATTGGGCTGAGGTTAATTTGACGTACATGGATCCCATCTCAAATAAGCCTGTGCACGAATCATATGACGGGAAATACGGTGCCAAAAGTCTGGTGGAACCAAGGACTGGCTTGGCACTTCATGTGCGAAACAAGGACAACAAAACACATGGCTGTGACGATTACCAAATCCATATACCCAAAGAAAAGTGGATCGCGCTTGTGGAGAGAGGCCATTGCTATTTCACAGACAAAATCAAAATTGCCACCAAGAAGTATAACGCGTCTGCTGTTGTGATTTATAACAACGCGGATGAAGGCATCACCATTATGCAGCACACAGGTAAATATGCGCATATTGGGACACAATGACCCATATAATCAACCCGGACACACTTGTTGATGACATGCTGCTAATGCTATAATTTGATTTTTAGCTTAATTTTTGTCTTCTTCTTCTTTGTAAAATACTGAGGTAATCCCTGTACATGGCAACTACAGAGCTGCCAACTGCTACGCTTTCAGCATAGCATGCTACGTTTTAAGAGCAATTGCTATGCCAAGCTAAGAATTGCTACGCTTAAACAAATAATGACAAGCAAGCAACAGTTCCCTCTTTTTGCGAGTCCTGGTTCCTTCCTATCCGTGTGGCTCTCACAAAATGGGTCATAATACATCGTCTATACTGAGAGTTAGTACTGCAGATACTCTTTAAAGGGCATTTTATGTTCCTGCATTCTCCTGAAACTTTATTAAAAATGTCTATTCTTGTGCAAGAAAGCATAAATGCGGATGTGGGAATACATTTTAGAAAATGCTACTCTCAAACACCATTTGCTACGCTGAAAATTCTAAAAAAAAGAAGTAAATTGCTACTCTTGAGGCTTGACAAGGGTTGGCAGGTCTGCAAGTGCAACAACCGTACTTTTCAGACTATAAGGCGCTGCCGTGTATAGGGGCCCCCTACTTTTAATAGTAGTAGTAGTATGTAGGGGCGGCTATATTTGTTAGCCGAAGGCCGCGAGGCCTTATTGGTGCCCCTTCTTTGTCAGATACTTTGCATGCCTAAATCCCTATTCTTTCAATGCTTTCAATCAAAGTCGTAAAAAAGGTTAAGAAATTTTGGAGAATTGCCCAAGAAGTTTTTGAAGGCGTCTACTGTGGGTGCGAATTTTATGTTAGCGGGTAGTGCATTCCAATTGTTAGCAACTCTATGAGAAAACGAAAACTTGCGCTTGTTAGTCTTACAGTGTTGAACAAAGATTTTTCCCTGGCTGTTTCTGGTGTTGTCTGTCTGCTTGAATGTGAATATTTTGTGCATGTCAATATCATCCACCCCATTTATAATTCTATATGTTTGTATTAGGTCACCCCTTGTCCTCCTTCCCTTCAGAGAGTGGAGGTCTAAGTATTTGAGTCTGTCCGCGTAAGACTTATCACGGTACTCCTTTAGAATTTTAGTTGCTCGACGCTGCACCCTCTCAATTGTCTGAGACTGTCTCTTGAGGAATGGGCTCCACACCACATTTGCATATTCCACCAGTGGTCTCACAAAGGCTTTGTATAGCTTTAAGAAGGTGTCCTTGTCAAGAAATGAGAACGTTCGTTTGATAATGTTTGTTTATGTTTGGTCGTTATCTTTGCCTGTGCGTGTATTGTATGTTTGGTTGTTTTCTTTGCCTACAGTGCATGTATAGTTTGTTGGTTATGTTTGGTCGGTTTCTTTGCCTGTGCGTGTATAGTATGCTTGGTCGATGTATACTGTATTGTAAAGCGCTAAGAGTAAGAGTAGACATTTTTCTAGAATAGCGCTATAAAAGTTTGCATTATTATTATTATTATAATGCCAATCCTCTGATTAGCTTTTGACACAACTCCTCGAATATGCGGGTCGAATGACAAATTGCTGTCGAAAACAACACCGATGTCCTTTTCCTCATCACATTCATTTATTTTTTCAATAGCATCATTGACAGTCATCACGTAGTCATATTTGGGATTCTTTTTACCAGAATGCAGAACATTAAAAAATAATAAAACTGAAAAAATCCTAGAATAAGGCGATGTCATGGATAAGGCGATGGTGTCGTGTAGAAGGCGACGGCATGAAAGAAAACAAAATGAGGAAAAACATCGTACGTAGAAAAAACAACATCAATGATCAAACATGGCGACCGCTCAAAATCGGCACAAAACACTGTTTCAAATGGAAAGTTTTCGGCATTTTGACAGTGGCAAAGTCGAAGTGCAAGTTGAAGTGTCAAGAGGTCGACAGTCGACTGTCGTGTTTCAACACAACTATTGTTCAGGTAATTTTTTCGGCGATCAACATTGCTTGAATTGTGTTCACTGCAATGGTTGTTAGTTGCTCATTGATTTCAAGTTCACAGTGCTCGTGAAACCTATTTTATCCGAGAATAAGGCGACGTCGTGTATAAGGCGACCCCACGATTTTAAGTGAAAAAAAATGAAAAAAGTATCGCCTTATAGTCCGAAAAGTACGGTAGATCCTCTAAACAAGATAACAATCAAAATGTATTCACCAGAAACGTGGAGTTTTATTGTTGTCTTGTTCTTCTCACCTGTAGTCTACAGATAAATGATTGATACAGATTCTGTCTATGTTTCATTTGCGTGTAGCTGCTGGCGTTAATTTGCTAGTCGTGCAAACACATGAGGAAGTTTCAATAGATCTGCATTCAGCTTAAGGTTTGGTGTCAAATTTTGTGTTTGTTTGAGCCTATGTCATGTACCCCACTGTCGATACTGCTATTGTTTGTGAACTTTCTGGTGGCAGTGATCCGCCCTGTTGAAATGTCACAAGCAGCCTGGTCTGTCTTGTGATGAGCATAATCAATAGTTCCTTGGTGACGCTGTTCGTTTCCTTGGCAACCAATGTACAGTATGATTCTGGCAATTTGCTTGTTGACGTACATCAAGGTCCTCATTTGGCTGCATAAGTTTGACTTAATTGGCTACATCTTTCGGCATCATACATGACTACAGATTTATAAAACAGTTGAATAAGATTTCATGATGACAGTTTGTAGTGAATTAGGCTGGGATTTTTTTTCACAAGCTAAAATTTGAGTTCGGCATAGAAGTTTAGAACACACGCGCGCACACACATTCATTGATTCAATTGCACACACACACACAGTGATGCGCATACATTCACACACACACACAGTGATGCACACACATTGACACACACACACAAACAGACATTAAATAGTGGCAGCCTGTAAGGATAGAGCAAGGTATTTACTATTTTATGCTTGCATGGGTTTTGTTGAAGAACTTTGCAAAGGTGCACCAGTGGTATAAGTGTCCCAGTACTACATGTACTACACAAGTACTACACATGTACTACACACATTGTTTTTGTCTTGACCTTCAAGTTCAACATGTAAAACTTGCCATCTCCAGTTGGAGATTGTGGATTAGTTATAACTGTACCTTTAACCTTGTGTAATACAGTGGAACCCCCCTTTCAAGGACATCCCCCCCCCCCCCCCCCCCCCTGATTGATGCCTTCCCCTGTTTGTTTTCTCAGATTTTATGTTGATAACCTGTGTAAATTTACCCCCATTTTAAGACTCCCCCCTTTTTTAAGACCTGATTTTCTCAGATTTGTTGAGGTCTTTAAAGGGGGTTCCACTGTTTACAAAGGACAAAGGCTCAGTGGTTTATAATGGCAGATTGAAAGTGACTTTTGCCTACTAATAAGTATTCATATCTGTTATCTCTGAGTACAAGGAGTAAGTGTCAAACTCAAAGAGATTAAAAAAACAACCCAATAAAACACCGACAATAACAAGGTTAAGGTCACTGTTTGCAAAGAGATAGGGACTAATAGTGAGTGAAAGAGACAGTATACTGAGAGTGTAGGAAAGTAGGTCAACACACTGCGCCAGTGGCTTGTTGTTCTCTGTGTGTGGGTGACTCTTTTTTTTGAAGGGCCCAGGTACACAGAGTGTTGTTTTGGAAACTGTTGTTTTGTTGTAAATGAGGGCAGGGGTGCAATGTGTTGTGCAACAGACACTGACCAGGGGCGGACGAGGGGGGGGGGGGTGCACAGGGTGCAGGTGCACCCCCCCCCCTCCAGCAAAATTATTTTGTTAAAAAATTTGGAAAGCTGATTCTATGACCATTTCTAAGTTCAAATGGCACCAGATTGCACCATTTTGCTTCTTTGGGCCAAAATTTTTTCCGGGGGGGAGCATGCCCCCGGACCCCCCTAGCAAATTCGGGCGCTTCGTGCCCATCACATTCACTTTCGATTCAAAGTGCACCCTCCCTTACAAAGCAACTGATCCACCCCTGCTGACGGCAGTGATTACAATAATCACAACACTACCAGTGCCACACAGAAAGGGTAATACGACAGAGTGAAAAATAAGTTTAACAGAGCATGTGCACTGTTCTCGCTCTCACTAGAACTGCCAAATAGTCTCGGGACTCTAAGGCTTGAAGAACAACTCTTGATTGTGTCCCAGACTGGAGAGCGGATGATTTATTCCGACAGTCAAGACAAAGAGAGAGAATGCTTGTAACTTGGGGGCGGTATTGAAAGCCAGAAGAAAAATAGATTTCCCAGTTTGGCCCTTTGTCAAATATGCCAGCTACTGTGTGAGCTGGATTCTGGAGCACAATTTATGCTAACAGACATACGAGACAATAACACCAACTGCAAGAGTGAAACAGTGTGTGTACCCTGTGTTGTTGTCTACTCAACTGCCTGCAGTTCACAACATTGTCTTGCCTCATATCTGCCTCAGCTTCAAGTTAGGGGGGGGGGGGGGGGTGTAAGTTGAGGGTTTTGAGGCTCAGACTGCAGATGAAATGATGTGGTACATGTACTGCCAGAATGCTTTTTAGTGTCTTGTCTGTGTTGTAAACCTTAGTAGTAGTATTAGCCTGGTGGAACGCTTAGTTTTTGAGACACCCCCCCCCCTCCCTCCCCGTAACTTGGTTTGGTTACATTTCATCATTGCTAACAATTGTTCATTTTTTCGGTGTCAGTGCATAAAATCGTTTTTGAGAATGCATTCCAACCTCTGTTAGTATCACAGGAGCCTGGTTAGTGTTATATTTTAGGCCTTGAAAAAAAGCTTCCTCTACATTTGAAGCTTCCACGCTATTTAATAATAATAATAATAAAGTGTATTTATATTGCGCCTATCCCTTACAAAAAACAAAAATATTTGGCTCTAAGCGCATTACAACATGTGAAGGACTTGGTACAATCAAGTCTGACAAGTACAACAGCACAATATACAGTCGGTCTCTTAGGTAAAAGCAGCTTCGACAGTTAAACACTTCTACTAAAAGATCCTCTAACAATTTACAAACATAGTTAAAGAACATCGAGTTAATAGGAATTAAAAAAAAAGGTTCTTATAATAAAACTATCTAGCGAACGACGAAGAAGAAGAAGAATAAAACTATCAATGTCAATGTATAACAAGTCATTCAACGTAAATGGCCAAAGAACAACAATAAAACAATGGTGATAAAACAGTTATACTCAATGGCTAATAACGAGGCAGAGTTAAATAGTATCGACACAAGATTAAAACAAAACATATTTCTGGAGACGAATTAACAACAATAAAGCAATGGTGATAAAACAGTTTTACTCAATGGCTAATAGCGAGGCAAAATTAAATAGTATCGACACAAGATTTAAACTAAACATATTCCTGTGTGACTTTTTTTCTAGTGTCCATAATGTATTATTGCAGCTTGTCGAATGATTATTGAGAATTAGCATTTCGCTTGGTAAATAGGAAAATTAACATCACAGAAATGTTTCTGGTATGTAATAAAAGAATATTATTTTCTCTAAATAATTAAAATAATATAACTGTATCACGTTTTTCCCTATTCTAAGTTTGATGTTGGCCACATGAGACATTGGGGCTCCAAAAACTAAGTTGTGGGAAACTCAGTGTCACACTCACACCTGAGACTAAGCAGAGACATAGATAGGACTAAGCTACAGTAAAGAAAGCTCTGCTGTGCCAACCAAAAACGTATTGATGAGATTGAGATCTATGTTTCATCTTTGAAGGGTAGAGGTCCGTAACCAAGAACTTATTGATGTCCCGCAGTGGGGCACTGCGGTTATGAAATTAAAGGCCCCTCCTGTTTTTGGAACCGCAGGAGCTTTCTAGTGTGCTGTTAGGTAGATTTTTGGTTCCTCTTTCCTGTCATGCTCTCTTTTTTTTCATGAATTCTTTTTCTTTTTTCTGCCTTCTTGCTCATTCACCTGTATTTTTTCCAAAAATCTCTTCTCTTGCCGCTTGTCTCGCGATTCATGTATAGTTTAATCTGTTAGTGTTCTGATGTAAGTCCAGCAGTAGATAGGTTAAGCCTATTTTAACATACTGGAAACTGGTAATCTTCCAGTAGGTATTAATTTAGTTTTACTAAAGCCTGCTGGGACACAAGTAATGGGTTAGTGCATTTGTAAACAGGAATCGCTTGACAAGTGGCCCCCTTCATCCCCCCCTTCCTCGTCCTGATATGGCTCTGCGTAGTCGGCTGGACGTTAAGCAACAAATAAACAAACAAACAAACAAACTTATTGATGACAACCTATGTCTGGCCTGTCTGAAAACACCTCCCTGTGAGGGGTTTTGCTGCCAGCACGGGAACGTCCCACTAGTCCGAGGGTTCACTAGTCCGAGGGTTCATTAGTCCGAGGGTTCACTAGTCCGAGGGTTCACTAGTCCGAGGGTTTACTATAGACGCTTGATTTTCCAATTCGTCCCACAAGTCCGAGGGTTCACTAGTCCGAGGGTTCACTAGTCCGACGTTCACTAGTCCAAGGGTTCACTATAGACGTTTGATTTTTGACTCACATGCGAAGCAAAAGTGAGTCTATGTACTCACCCGGCCGGCCGGAAAACTTTAACGTTGGATATTTCTTGGACACTATTCAGTCTATCAGTACCAAATTTGGCAAGATGGTGTATGATGACAAGGCCCCAAAAAACATACATAGCATTTTGACCTTGCTTCAAGGTCAAGGTCGCAGGGGCCATAAATGTTGTCTAAAAAACAGCTATTTTTCCCATTTTTCCCATTTTCTCTGAAGTTTTTGAGATTGAATACCTCACCTATATATGATATATAGGGCAAAGTAAGCCCCATCTTTTGATACCAGTTTGGTTTACCTTGCTTCAAGGTCAAGGTCACAGGAGCTCTTCAAAGTTGGATTGTATACATATTTTGAAGTGACCTTGACCCTGAACTATGGAAGATAACTGTTTCAAACTTAAAAATTATGTGGGGCACATGTTATGCTTTCATCATGAGACACATTTGGTCACATATGATCCAGGTCAAGGTCACTTTGACCCTTATGAAATGTGACCAAAATAAGGTAGTGAACCACTAAAAGTGACCATATCTCATGGTAGAAAGAGCCAATAAGCACCATTGTACTTCCTATGTCTTGAATTAACAGCTTTGTGTTGCATGACCTTGGATGACCTTGACCTTGGGTCAAGGTCACATGTATTTTGGTAGGAAAAATGTGTAAAGCAGAAGGTCAAGCATGTGAGTCGTATGGGCTTTGCCCTTCTTGTTCAGTTATTATACCGCCCCTTAAAAGGCGGTATATATGTTTCACTGTGTCTGTCTGTCTGTCTGTCTGTGTGTTTGTGTGTGTGTGTGTGTGTGTGTGTGTGTGTGTGTGTGTGTGTGTGTGTGTGTGTGTCTGTCTGTCCACAAATAGATATCCGATGTTTGAGAACCGATTTCAATGAAATTATGTGTGAGGCTGTAGTACAACCCAGGCTCGATCCTCTCCATAATTCAGGTCGATGGGATAACTAATTGACCCTCACGGGCAAAAGGAAACCCGAGATGCTATATAATATGACTAAAAACTGTAGGCAGTTCGATCACGTAATTGTCCAGTCGGGGCGGTATGCTGATAAATTTAATATCCTTTCTTCAGTCAAAATATAAATAACTAAGTTTCTTGGGGGAAATAGTCTGAGATTTCTTCAGTCAAATATAAAACACCACATTATCTTTTTGAATGAAAACAACTCAGTGTTTTTATGAGAATATTCTTCGATTTGGTTCCCACAGTAGTGAAAAACACACGCACGCACGCACACGCACATCCACGCACACATACACACACAAAATAAAAACAAATCAAATTGAATATCCTTTGTTCAAGCGTCTATAGTGAACCCTCGGACTAGTGAACCCTCGGACTAGTGAACCCTCGGACTAGTGGACCCTCGGACTAGTGAACCCTCGGACTAGTGAACCCTCGGACTAGTGAACCCTCGGACTAGTGAACCCTCGGACTAGTGAACCCCTCTCGCCAGCACGGTAAAGATAAAGAGGGAACATTTTCTCTGCCCGCGTGGCAGCAAGCAGGATGTCTCTTAACTGATGAGATGAAAATGTGCGGCAGCCTTTGGTTTTGCCTTAGATTCAAGGGTCAATGTAACTTAGACCTCTTCCTATCAGTCTGCCTTGTAGGTAAGGACAAATGGCTAGAAGTCAGCAGGGTGCAGTTACCTTGAATGAAGGTGCAGTGTTCTGCATTAAACTTTGGCGCGTCAGCCACAGCACACTGCACTGCATACATTCCCCCTCCCTTCACCTCTTTTCATTTGAATGCATATGACTTGTTTGTTTGTTTGTGTGTTTTGTTTTTGTTTTTTTGTGGTTCATTTCTTCTTCTCTTCTTTATTGTGGCTTTCCTAACTTTCTGCGCATTATTTTTATTCCATTTTATATTCTGGTTGCATTTTTGTCCCCTATGCATATGATTTCTTTCCATTTGTTTGCTTCTTTAGTGAATAGTATGGTTAGTATTTGTCCAAGGACAAGTTGTTAGACAAGGCAATATGTCTTAATCTTTGTAAAATAAAGTGTGTTCCTTCCTTCCTCCTTCGTAGGTTCGTTGGTTCTCTGCCATCCGCCCTACCCATGGCCTCCTAAATGATAAAGATTGTCATGGTCTGTGTTTCAGTGGAGGACCAGGTGTCGATCTTCGTGACGCTGGAGACGGGACGTAAAATGGCGCGGTTGGCCGACCAGGGTGTGCGCGTGATAATGACCATCACGCCGGGCAAGAAGGAGATGACGGACATCTCCCAGCACAACAGCATCAGCAAGACGTCCGTGCTGTTTGTGTCCATCTCATTCATTGTGCTCATGGTTATCTCCCTTGCCTGGCTCGTCTTCTACTACGTCCAGCGCTTCAGATACGCACACGCTAAGGAGCGACTCGCTGTGAGTTGGATACAGTCATTCAGATGTGAAATGAACAGTTATTTGTAACATTTGGAGGTTCAAAAGAGGGCATGATCGTGTGCGTTCAATCATAAAAAAAAATATAAAGAATTCTAACTGATATGGGTCATTCTCAGAAATGGTGGTACAAAGTGTTACATACAAAGTAAAAAATAAAGTGTCAAGAAATACAAAATAATTGTTTTTACTATGAAGTCTATTGTTTGCTATACATAATAATGCAAAAATTAGACAAAAAGAGTAATTGGTTGCTGAATAAGAGACGTTTTAAATTGTTATTTACGTGATGAATGTTGTAACATGGAAACCAAATTCCAACTTTAAACCACCTAAGCCTGCAATTCTTTGTGCATTTTTTATCAGTTCTGCAGTATTTTTGTGTTCTACCCAACACATTCTAGTTATGAAAGGTAAGGACTTCAACTAATATTGGTAAAAAAAAATGACATTTGGAACAAAACTAAGGTGAATGTCGTAACACAGAAACGAAATGCTTGAACCACTTTCGGTTCCTGTGCGACAGACATGAATCTGCACTGTTTGGCCTTTCCTGCCGGCAAAACCCGTCTGACCCAAAATAACTACACAAAACACAATTCGTCAGAGTTTGCTGTATTTGTTGAAAGTTCCTGTTGCGTTCAGATTACCCATTTTAAGTACTTGATGAATGTCGAACATCGACGATCAGAGGATACGAAAACTTCTTGGCTGCTTTGTTCCGCTAAACTTCGCGCTTTGAGAGACTGTTTGCACTCGATATCCTTCCGACACTACATTGTCGCCATCCGCGGTGTGTAAGTTTGTGACAAAGCTTTGCAGGCTCGACAATTAAGTAAAAACCATCTTCAGTCGTAACGTAGGTCAGGAAACGACGCCATGAGTTTCAGCAAATGATATGATTCTGGTGTTTTCTGTGAATATTTGGCTGTGATTCAAAGGACTATTTTCTTGTTCGAACTTCCTGTGCGCCAAAGAGCTAAAAATAGCCGTGATGTGGCAAAGTCATGGAGCACATTGCTGTCCGATGTTCGCGCGTCGAGTTTGGATACGAAGCGTTACGACATTCATAATTTTTTGTTCGAAGCCCGTAACTTCAAATTCAGCGTAAGTTTTTGCAAAGATGTGTTGCTACGTCCAATACTGAACTCCTGACTGTCGATTGCAGTAATTTGTTGGTGTTTGCATGTTTGCATTTAGCCATGAGACTGAACATATTGTTGATCACGAAAGTCGTGTAACGCTTCGGCGATCCGGAAACGGCCGAACTTCGCAATTGAAAAGCACACAAAAACAACACCAACGTATAGAAACCATTTTTATTGACATACAACAATGCTTTAATGTATCAGAAATAGATTCAGATGAAAAAAGTCGTGGTAGAAATAATTTTAATTTACTTTTTCATGATTTCAAATGTGTCACCCCTCTCACTCTCACTGTACCACCATTTCTGAGAATGACCCATATCTATCGATACATGTAAAACTGTTATTTGTATTTTTGAGCAAAATATGACAATTTACTTTGATACAGATCTCGACAGTCACTGTTCACCTTAACCACAGGCACAGTCTGGGATGAACACTGCGGTCAAGGTGAACTGTGACTGTCGAGATCTGTATCAAATGTCATATTTTGCTCAAAAATACAAATAACATTTATGTATTGATCCATACTAGTTAGAATTCCTTTTATTTTCTATGATTATAGCATATAAACATGCGCTTTTTTGTAGTCTCGGCTAGCCGTCTAAATACAGTGAAGTCCGGATGTAGTGATAGCCCTCGGGACCAAATTTTTTTATCACTACATCTGGACTATCATTGCACCAGGACGTCCGGTTATAGTGATATTTTTGTAGATTTTATCACTACATCCGGACGTCCGGTTATAGTTCTATTTTTGTAGGTTTTATTACTACATCCGGCCAATCGCTTGTAGTTGTAGTGATATCTTCAAAGCTTTTATTGCTACATGCGGCGGCACATTTGGTAAACTAGCCTCAAGGCAGTAACAAGGTGATTTTGGAACCACTATTGATTTCGTTTTGTGACGTTTCTTCTGTCGTCTTTGTCAGGCTTGCAAATGTCCTGTGTTAACCTACCCCCGTCCTGGCAGTTCAACAGCCGGTGTGTGTGTGTGCGTGCGTGCGTGCGTGTGTGTGTGTGTGTGTGTGTTTTAGAGAGAGAGAGAGAGACAGAGGCCACTTAGAAATAAGGGTTAAATGAAAAATTGTCAGATCAATTTTCCGCTTCAGGGTAAGCACAGTGCGTGGCTGGCTTTTGCTCGCCATTTTGGTAAAGGGAGATTACTCTCGAACATTATCACTACAGACGGACTTTAGCTTCCCCGGGACTTGAAAATAGTATCACTACAAGCGGACTATCACTATATCCGGACTGAAAAATATCACTACAACCGGACTAAGTTAACAAAGAACATGAACAACTGGGACCGGGACCCAGAAATTTTATTACTACAGCCGGACTATCACTATATGGGTCTATCACTACAGCAGGACTTCACTGTATTAGTTTTTGTCCGACAATGATGTCACATGGTTCAAAGAAGGGAAATCCAATGTTCAGTCGATGCAGAAGATTTTTTTTCAACTATATGCATACACTAAGAATATCGCTTGGCTTGAGTAAATTCAACACATTCCATCACAATGCAAAGTTCTCTCCGAATATGTTGCACGTATTCCTAGGCCAAGGGCAAGTTTATTGCAGTTATTCAAATGTGAATGAACAAGCAATTCTTCTGCTTTTTGTTCAGACCATAACAAACCAGTTCAAGGGTCTGAGTTGTTTTGTCAAAGGTTGTTTGTTCCAAATGCCGCTAGTAGTAACTGATTTCAGGTGCTTACTTTGTTTTCTATTTTTCAGAGACGTCTGACAAGCGCTGCAAAGAAAGCCATTGCTAAAATACCACAGAAAACTGTGAGACATGGAGACAGGGTAAGACCTTTGTTTGTTTTCTTGCTTCTTATTTGTTTGCTTGTTTCTTTGTTGTCTTATATTGTTTGACCTGGCCAGCTGACCTTGAACCAAATGAAATCTATTAGTCTTCTTACTTAATAATCTGATGTACAGTTTCTTCTCCTGAACAACTGAAGGTCTCTGTTTTGTGCAGAAAGGGTGTATCTGCTTCTCCCCAACCATAGAGCGAGGCTGTGTTAACAATTTCAGGGCTTTGTGTTTTAACTACTTCCTGAATTAACTTGAAACTAAAAGGTGGCTTGTTGAAGAAAAAAGAAGAAGTAAGGTAATACTGGGAAAGACATGCAACGTGTGATCTCAGATGTGAAACTTCAGCGAGACTCTCAGACGTACAGAGCAGGGATGTTGCTACAAATTTGAGCTGACCGGCTTAACAAATTTGAATAGGACATTTCAGGTGACCTACATTGTGGTCGTACACATTATCGTCTGCTATTAACTGTTCTCTCTTTATGTCCTCTTTTCTTCTCTTTTTCTCTTATTTGAGATGGCTTTGTTCCATATGATTACTTTTAAAAGAACCCCTGTACTAAAACCAAGAAATTGCTCCATACCTGAGAGAGACTGATTCTGTACCAGTGGGCTACATAAAGTGACTGGATATAATGAACTTTTAGATACCGATGCCCTGGACCAGTTGCTCTAGCAGATGTCTTTCTCTCTCTCTCACTGTCTAACTAGCGTGTGTGTGTGTGTATGTGTCAGTTTGGTTTGTTGCTGTGTCTGGTGGTTGTGTTGTGGAGTACACGCAGAATGATCTTGAGTACATCTACTGACCGATGCAAGCAAAATGTGATCGGACACAGTCCGCCTTCTACAAAGTATTATAGGACATCTGACCGAGACCTGATGATATGAATCGGACAGTTGAGGCACTTAATCGGTCTAAGACCGATGTCCGACGCCTAACGACATCCCTGCAGAGCAGAACTGTCTTGAAGGACGATGCATGGGCAAGTTGTGAATTGTCTGTCTGCATTGATTATCAAGGAAAGGAAACTGCAGAGGTAAATCTCTATTCAGATCGGGGAGAAAGGAGTGAGCAAACTGAGGAGCAATTACTGATGAGTTATGTGCACTCCCGTTAACAGTTGTGAATACTGATGAGTTATGTGGACTCCCGTTAACAGTTGTGAATACTGATGAGTTATGTGGACTCCTGTTAACAGTTGTGAATACTGATGAGTTATGTGGACTCCCGTTAACAGTTGTGAATACTGATGAGTTATGTGGACTCCTGTTAACAGTTGTGAATACTGCTGAGTTATGTGCACTCCCGTTAACAGTTGTGAATACTGCTGAGTTATGTGCACTCCCGTTAACAGTTGTGAATACTGATGAGTTATGTGGACTCCCGTTAACAGTTGTGAATACTGATGAGTTATGTGCACTCCCGTTAACAGTTGTGAATACTTATGAGTTATGTGCAGGGATGTTGCTACAAATTCATACCTATAGGACAAATGTCCTAGCTCTTCAGCATCAATAGGACATTTGACCGCTTTCAGAAATTTCAATAGGACGTTAGAATTTTTTCATTTTCAAGAATGACGCTTGCCGTGTTCCCCCCCCCTGTTTTTGACCCTAATGTAGCACAGGATGCCGTTGAATAGCCAAACATGTTCAGCTTTTGTTGAACTTTGGCAGGCTTTATTTTTATTTTTCGGTGGCATAACTCAGTGCGCTTCGTTAAAATGTATCGAACTGAAAGCAAAAGCAGACGAAAGACTTAGTCAGTTGGAGTTGTCTCCCATACTCCTAACTTTAATGTGGTGCAGACGGGTGTCACCCAAACGCAAGATCCCCACTGCATAACTTCAGTGCAACTGTACGCGAGAGTGCTTGGTCGCTTTTTGAAAATGTGTATCTTGAAAGGAACATCAACAAATATCGCGCAGTCAGAAGAAATTGAGTTATTATCGGACAATACCAGCGCTCAATTGAAAACGATAGGACATCTGACCGCCATGCGGCTATGTGAATCGGACATTTGAGCCTCTTAATCGGTCTATGTCTGATGTCCCGACGCCTAACGACATCCCTGTATGTGCACTCCCGTTAACAGTTGTGAATACTGATGAGTTATGTGCACTCCTGTTGACAGTTGTGAATACTGATGAGTTATGTGCACTCCCCTAAACCTCCGGGTGATCCTTGGAAACCAGCTGGTAATTGCGTGCATGAATGAATGACAGAAAATGGCTACAGTGGCCCTCTTCTAAGACCTGAACAAATCAGAGACATATATCTGGTCTTACAAGACGGAGTCTTAAAATGGGGGTCATTTGCAGAGGTAATGAACAAATCATCTTTAACACTTTCTACCCCACCTATGTTGACCAAGGTTTTTTTTAGTCGAGACCAGCTGTGCTGCAGCAGGTCACTCAGAATTGTAGTAACTGTGTAGCGACTGTGTATCAACACACTGGAATGCAGGCGTTAGATGGACGTTACAGGAAGCGACTGAGGCTAACAATCTGAGCGGATATATTCGTACCTGGTCAGATAGAGCCAAATGAGTGGGTACGGATATATCCGTACCTGGGAGACAATGAGTTAAAAAAACAAAAACAGGGTCGTTAAAAGGAGGGAGTCTTTAATTGGAGGGTCTTAAAAGGGGGGGGGGGGGTCCATTGTAGCTGGTCAGTTAGGAGCAGCAAAGCATGCAGCGGCAGATCCATATGAAGAGGAAAGTCAAAGGAAAGAGAGAGGAAGACAGGACAATGACTAGATGACGGTCAATACTTGCCACCACCAACAACCATCCCAAGGATCTCTGACAATTTTTTTTATTTATATATTATTCACCTTTCCATAGCGACCACCTGCCTACAAGGACGATGTTTGGTTGGTCCCTCGGCTAGTCATTATAGACAGAGTCAGCTGTATGTCTTTTTGCTGAGACATGCTTTTCTCTTTGCAGGAGCTGGACAGTGAGTTTGACCAGTGTGCTGTCTGCATTGAGACCTATAAAGCTCATGACGTCATCCGGACACTGCCTTGCAAGTAAGTCATTCTTAGCTCATGTTTCCTCTTCTTCTCTCCTCTTTTCTGTCCTCTTCCTTGTTGCAAGCGTTACTTGTCATCACAGTGTGTGTGTGTGTGTGTGTGTGTGTGTGTGTGTGTGTGTGTGTGTGTGTGTGTGTGTGTGTAAATCTTGTTTCCTTTGTATTGGTGCAGCTACAGCTTTTGTCCCATTGTCTCTGGTCTTGAGTGTCTGTTTCAACCTGACAGCAAGTATTGGAGTGAATCAGATGATACAGTATACAGTCTGTCACAAGCTTTTAAGAAAGACAAACCATGAATCAAGATGTTGACAAACCACAGACCAAAGATGTCAACAACGATGTCGACAAACTACAAACCAAGATGTCAACAACGATGTCGACAAACTACAAACCAAGATGTCAACAACGATGTCGACAAACTACAAACCAAGATGTCAACAACGATGTCGACAAACTACAAACCTAGATGTCAACAACGATGTCGACAAACTACAAACCAAGATGTCAACAACGATGTCAACAAACTACAAACCAAGATGTCAACAACGATGTCGACAAACTACAAACCAAGATGTCAACAACGATGTCGACAAACTACAGACCAAAGATGTCAACAACGATGTCGACAAACTACAAACCAAGATGTCAACAACGATGTCGACAAACTACAGACCAAAGATGTCAACAACGATGTCGACAAACTACAAACCAAGATGTCAACAACGATGTCGACAAACTACAGACCAAAGATGTCAACAACGATGTCGACAAACTACAGACCAAAGATGTCAACAACGATGTCGACAAACTACAAACCTAGATGTCAACAACGATGTCGACAAACTACAAACCAAGATGTCAACAACGATGTCGACAAACTACAAACATAGATGTCAACAACGATGTTGACAAACTACAAACCAAGATGTCAACAACGATGTCGACAAACTACAGACCAAAGATGTCAACAACGATGTCAACAAACTACAAACCTAGATGTCAACAACGATGTCGACAAACTACAAACCAAGATGTCAACAACGATGTCGACAAACCACAAATCAAGATGTCAACAACGATGTCGACAAACTACAAACCAAGATGTCAACAACGATGTCGACAAACTACAAACCTAGATGTCAACAACGATGTCGACAAACTACAAACCAAGATGTCAACAACGATGTCAACAAACTACAAACCTAGATGTCAACAACGATGTCGACAAACTACAGACCAAGATGTCAACAACGATGTCGACAAACCACAAATCAAGATGTCGACATAGATGGACGATCAAACAGATCATTTTCTGGTTAAAAGATGTCTGCAGACATAAATTTTGATAAACATGAGCAAAGTTACTGGTGTGACTGTGAGCTGTGCAGCATTTAATGTAGCGACAGCAACATCACCCATAAGTTCACCAATCAGGGGATTAGATTTGGCTTTACAACCCGACTTTCTTTTGGCCTTATCTGCCTCCCAATTGTCAGTGACCTTAGATTACGATTAGTCTTGTTAGTGAATTTGGGCGTTTGAATGGGTTTAACTTTTGCTGTGGGGCATATCTTCTGAACAGAAATCGATTTTGAGAGACTCAGTGTTGTGCAAATGTATAGGTTTAATCTTTTTATTTTTAAGTTCTGATACACTGGCCTTTCTTATAGTATAAACTGTGTATAAAACTAACCCGGATTCCCTGTAGCACAATAATTCAAAATAGATCATAACACTAAAATGTCAGCACATTTCTCAGGAAAAGCCCAATTGAGAAGGTTTTAACAAAACTTAATCCATCAATCAACAAATATTATGCGAAGCTGTGTTTACTTCAGTTGGTGTGACACTGAATTTTGCACAAATATTTAGAGCCCCAGTGTCATGTGGTCATTGTTAAACTGAGAATAGGGAAGGCGAAATACAGTTGTGTAATTTGATTGTTTAAGTAGAGAAAAAAGTCTTCTTTCAGTTCATTACGTACCAGATTCGGGAGAAACATCTATGTCATGTGCTGTTAAAAAAGTCTTCTTTCAGTTCATTACGTACCAGAAACATCTATATGTTGTTAATTTTACAGTTACTACAAGCGAAATACAAATTCTCAATTAATTAGACAACCTGTGCAAGGAAAGTTCTGGTCTAATCCTGGAATTTACTGTTATGAACAGGGATGTTGCTACAAATTCATATCATACCTATATGACAAATGTCCTGAGTTCTTCAGCATCAATAGGACATTTGACCGCTTTCAGAAAGTTTAATAGGACATTATGAATTTGCGCCAAACAGCTTATAACATTCCATGGAATTGTTCCAAAGTCATGCGCCCACACACACACGCACACCCACACACACCCACGCGCGCGCGCTGTAGAACACACACATAATATAGTAAATACATCAACAAAGTGTGCGTATAATGTTGTATTTGTTTTGTTTCAAAGAAACCACAAAAAAGAAACCAACATGAACAACTTCAGAGCCGCTGGAGTTGTCTCCCGTACTCCTGAAGCATGCACTGATGTATTCTAAAAATATTCCACTATTTTTAGATCAGTGCGCTGCACCGAGACGGTTATAAATACCCAAACGGCGCATACCGCAAACAGTTCGTGAATTCCCGACAAAAGAAAAGATCCGCATGCGGCACGGGCAACTTCAGTGTCAGCTGAACACGAGAGCGTTCGGTCTTTTAGAAAATTTGTATCTTGAAATGAAAATTAACGAATATCGCGCTGTCCGAAGGAATGAAGTACATATCGGACAATGACCACGCTCAGGCTAAAACGATAGGACATCTGACCGACATGCGGCAATGTGAATCGGACATTTGGGGATTTTCATCAACAAATGTCCGATGTCCGACGCCTAACGACATCCCTGTATGAAGCGTGTTTCCTGTAATCTTTAAAGGTTAATGACATTGCTTCAAGGCATTTTGGCCTTGTTGTCTTGCCACGAACATCATTAATCAGATTGTTTTATATAACTTATTCTTTGTTTTATGTAAGTTATTCTTTGTTTTATGTAAGTTATTCTTTGTTTTATGTAAGTTATTCTTTGTTTTATGTAAGTTATTCTTCTTTTGCATTTGCATATTCTGTGTGTAGAGGGATTCGCTCAACATCAAAACGGATGCAGTTGTTATTTTGCACTCTTGTTTATTCGTTCTACGAAAACCAACCGGACCAACCTGTAAAGATTATAATAGAATAATAAGTACTACGAACTACAATGATATGTTTGAGCATGCAAAGTAATACCAACATTACCAAAAGCAGTTTCAAGTTTTTCTCCCTAAAAAGAGAATACAATAAACCAAAAAGTACAATAGATCAAGGAATCATGGTAAATCAACAAGTAAACCTTGACTACGTGAAAAATAGGTAACCACATGGATCACACACACACAATGTCAAACATAG
>NC_090250.1:54558968-54678233 GCF_037325665.1 Littorina saxatilis | reverse complement strand
TTGTTGTGACAGACATGGTTGCTTGTGTTGCAGGCATGTATTCCACAAGTCGTGTGTTGACCCCTGGCTCCTGGATCAACGCAGCTGTCCCATGTGTAAGCTGGACATTCTACGTGCTTACGGCATGCAGGTACCACTTCATTTCCTTTCCTTCTTACCTCTATTAAATATATGAGCCTCTCAGTGCAGAGTGTGTGTGTGCAGGGGAGGTGTTTTTAGTTTTATAGATTTAAAAAAAAAAATTTTAAACAGATTTTCACTGATAATTATTTTCTTTTTTGTTTGTTTTCAAAATAATTTTGTAGTATAGTGATTCCTGCACCTCTGTCCTGAAATGAAATGAAAATGGTTGTGTTGTGTTGTGTTGTGTTGTGCTGTGTTGTGTTGTGCAGTGTTGTGCAGTGTTGTGTTGTGCAGTGTTGTGCTGTGCTGTGCAGTGTTGTGCTGTGTTGTGCAGTGTTGTGTAGTGTTGTGCAGTGTTGTGTAGTGTTGTGCAGTGTTGTGCAGTGTTGTGCAGTGTTGTGCAGTGTTGTGCTGTGTTGTGCTGTGTTGTGCTGTGTTGTGCAGTGTTGTGCAGTGGTGTGCAGTGTTGTGTTGTGCAGTGTTGTGCAGTGTTGTGCAGTGTTGTGCTGTGTTGTGCAGTGTTGTGCTGTGTTGTGCAGTGTTGTGCAGTGTTGTGCAGTGTTGTGCAGTGTTGTGCTGTGTTGTGCTGTGTTGTGCTGTGTTGTGCAGTGTTGTGCAGTGTTGTGCAGTGTTGTGCTGTGTTGTGCAGTGTTGTGCTGTGTTGTGCAGTGTTGTGCTGTGTTGTGCTGTGTTGTGCAGTGTTGTGCTGTGTTGTGCAGTGTTGTGCTGTGTTGTGCTGTGTTGTGCAGTGTTGTGCTGTGTTGTGCTGTGTTGTGCAGTGTTGTGCAGTGTTGTGCTGTGCAGTGTTGTGCAGTGTAGTGCTGTGTTGTGCAGTGTTGTGTTGTGCTGTGTTGTGCAGTGTTGTGCAGTGTTGTGTTGTGTTGTGCAGTGTTGTGCTGTGTTGCGCTGTGTTGTGCTGTGTTGTGCAGTGTTGTGCTGTGTTGTGTTGTGCTGTGTTGTGCAGTGTTGTGCTGTGTTGTGCTGTGTTGTGCAGTGTTGTGCTGTGTTGTGCAGTGTTGTGCAGTGTTGTGCAGTGTTGTGCTGTGCTGTGTTGTGCTGTGTTGTGCAGTGTTGTGCAGTGTTGTGCTATGCTGTGCTGTGTTGTGCAGTGTTGTGCAGTGTTGTGCTGTGCAGTGTTGTGCAGTGTTGTGCAGTGTTGTGCTGTGCAGTGTTGTGCTGTGTTGTGCAGTGTAGTGCTGTGTTGTGCAGTGTTGTGCTGTGCTGTGTTGTGCTGTGTTGTGCAGTGCTGTGTTGTGCTGTGTTGTGCAGTGTTGTGCTGTGTTGTGCTGTGTTGTGCAGTGTTGTACAGTGTTGTGCTGTGTTGTGTTGTGCTGTGTTGTGCAGTGTTGTGCTGTGCTGTGCAGTGCGGTGCTGTGCAGTGTTGTGCTGTGTTGTGCAGTGTTGTGTTGTGCTGTGTTGTGCTGTGTTGTGCAGTGTTGTGCTGTGTTGTGCTGTGTTGTGCAGTGTTGTGCAGTGTTGTGCAGTGTTGTACTGTGTTGTGCGGTGTTGTGCTGTGCTGTGCTGTGCTGTGTTGTGCTGTGCTGTGCTGTGCTGTGTTGTGCAGTGTTGTGCTGTGCAGTGTTGTGCTGTGTTGTGCAGTGTTGTGCTGTGGTGTGCAGTGGTGTGCAGTGTTGTGCAGTGTTGTGTTGTGCTGTGTTGTGCTGTGTTGTGCAGTGTTGTGCTGTGTTGTGCAGTGTTGTGCTGTGCTGTGTTGTGCAGTGTTGTGCTGTGCTGTGTTGTGCAGTGTTGTACAGTGTTGTGTTGTGCAGTGTTGTGCTGTGTTGTGCAGTGTAGTGCTGTGTTGTGCTGTGTTGTGCAGTGTTGTGCTGTGCTGTGCTGTGCTGTGTTGTGCAGTGTTGTGCAGTGTTGTGTTGTGCTGTGTTGTGCTGTGTTGTGCAGTGTTGTACAGTGTTGTGCTGTGTTGTGCTGTGTTGTGCAGTGTTGTGCTGTGTTGTGCTGTGTTGTGCTGTGTTGTGCAGTGTTGTGCAGTGTTGTACAGTTGTATCATTTATTCATATGCATAGGTCATTGAAATGATGCTTTCAGTGCAATTCTTGATTCTTACTAATTGAGATGTATTTTGTGTTTTAAACCGCCTGACACTGCGAGGCAATTATTCTTATTTTGATCGGGACAGTAACATGTTTGCTCCTTGAGCGTTAACAAAGTCACTGTGTGTTGCCAGGTGTTCGGCAGCCAGGAGAGTGTGCATCCGGACGCAGAGGGCGGCAACATCCGGGTCCATGTGGAGGACCACGAGCCCTCCTCCACCACCGACGAGCACCCCAACCCCGACACGGAGGTCAAGGTCCTTCTGCTGCCACACACCTGTCTGCACTTCCACCCGGGTCACGACCCCACCTCCGACACTGCCGCCAGCAGCTCTTCCTCCCCCGACGAGTGTCACTCGCCCACGTGCTCCGTGCGTAACAGTGCGAGCGTTGACCGGCTTTCCCGTTTGTCGGCCGCCACGCTTGACACGGAGAAACAGGCCCTGATGGCGGAGTCCGGGGAGGAGGAGGAGGAAGCTAAGGAGCGTGACGATGACGACGAAGGTTTCGATGAACGTCATCGATGTGCCGTGCACCGAGCGAGTGTCCCCAGGGACGGTCAAGACGGAGGGAGGGACATGGGAGGCGAGGCGATGCGTCTGGTGGTCAGGCTGCCCAACAGTAGCGCTCAGCCCAGCCACACCCCCACAAAGGAAGACTGCTAAATCCTCCCGCCTGGTGTAGTGTGGTCAAGGCTGCTGGGTGGTGACGGTCAGGACGAAGGGAGGGACCTGGGAGGGGAAGGGTTGCGCCTGGTGGTCAGGCTGCCCCACGCTAGCAATCAGCCAACCGGCCCCTTGAACACCCTCACCAGGGAAGACTGCTAAATCCTCCCGTCTTGCGTAGTGTGGTCAAGAGCGCTAGGCACGGCCGCTGGTTGATGACAGTGACGCTGGCTGATCTCTGTACGGCTCGACGAGGGAAGACTGCTAAATCCCGCCTTGGCTGGAGAGTATTGTCAGCGTAGTGCAAGGCTAGGCACAGCAGCTGGCCCCTGTGTTTGGACTACAGTAAGAATGTTGATTGGACAACACAGAATGTCCATTGTACTACACAGAATGTCCATTGTACTACACAGAATGTCCATTGTACTACACAGAATGTTCATTTGAAGACACAGAATGTTCATTGGACTTTCACAGAATGTTCGAACCAGCTGGCCGTTGTGATTGGACTACACAGAATGTTCAGGGAAGGGCTTAGGGGGAAGAGGGTGGGGCAACACAGGGGAGGGGTGGGAGGAAGGGAGGGAGGGAGGGTGTGGGAATTCTTGGGATCGGTGTTGTGTTCTGTGCTCACCACTTTTATGTTTTTGGTTTCATCGTATCTGTGTTGATTTCGTTCACCCAAACGGACGCAAATGTACTCTGGGTTTTGAGTTTTGAAGAAAAAAAACTAAAAAAAAGATAGCGGCTGTGAATGTGAACGTGTGAATAATGCTGATTGCTCATAAGTGATTGGACCATGTTATAGTCCCAGATTCCCCTTTGTGCGTGAAGCTTGCACTGCATTGGGGCTGTCTTGTTGCAAGAAATTGTTGAGAAAGCCCGAAGCTGTGTGACAAAAAAGTTCTGTGAGCTTCTGCAGGAAATAGTGCTGATGCACTAAAGAGATGTGCAGTGCGACCTTGTGACCTACAATATATGCAAAACTTTGGCTTGGATCATGGGTTGAATGAGAAGATTGGGCAACGCTAATGTTGCCATGGAAACCCTCACATTGTCAACCTTGGACTGTAGCTTAGAAGACAGTTTTTTCCATGTTCTTTGGTTGATTTTGTCAGGAAGCAGTTCCTGCTAGAATGTTCCAGTAGAGTGTCAGTGTGACATGGGCCAGTCAGATCAGTCATTGTCAAATGGGTTACTCGGTGTAAAACGGGTCACTCATTGTGAAATGGGTCAGTCAGATCAGTCATTGTGAAATGGGTCAGTCGGTATAAAATGAGTCGCTCAGTATGAAATGGGTCGCTCAGTATGAAATGGGTCACTCGGTGTGAAATGGGTCACTCGGTGTGAAATGGGTCAGTCAGTATAGAATGAGTTGGTCAGTGTGAAACGGGTCGGTCAGAGAAAGGTCAACTTGTGACTGAAGGGTGCTATGGCCGTATAAAATTTCATCTCACACGGCATCACTGCAGAGCGCCTAGAACTGTACCCACGGAATATGCGCGATATAAGCCTCATTGATTGATTGATTGGGCTGGGAAAGGGGCGGCTGAGCTTTGACCGGCCGGCAATGTGTGGTCACTGGACAGAATGGTCTTCCTTGTTGGCGCGTTCTTGGAATCAAAGTTGAGATTGATTGCTTTAAATTAACACATGGACTTAACTGCAACACAGAGTATCTCTCTCACAAATTACCAGTATTAATATTATTAGCCTTATTGCGTGATTAAATTATGAAACTGATAGAAATGCTTTTGTGAATTGTTGAAAGGTTTGCGCAGCTAAGGTAGTATTTATTCAAATAAATTTATAAAGGAGACTTCTCTATTTTCCCAAGAAACCTACAGAAGTGTGCTATAGCTGCCATTTGGAGCTGACTGCAGTATAGGTTGCAGTTGTCTTTGCTGATGTAAAAGTGGAAGATTAAAAATACCATCCCCACACACACACAAATAAGAAAAAAAAGATGCCATTACTGGTTTATAAATAAAACACTTTTCCAAATTAATGAAGGAAAAGCAATTTGATTTGAAATGAATGGTTTTGTGTATAATTCTGGTTTACGTATACACCTTTTTGTTTATTTAAGTCTGTTGATTAAACAAAAAAAAACAGTGGCACTATTGTTTTAGATTTTGATTAGAGGTTATACCTTACCATTGAAGAAAGACAAGTTTATGAAGCCTGAAGGAATCTAGTTTTGTACCTGAAATTAACAGATTTTATCTAAATAACAATTTTTTTTAACCTGAAGTAAAAATAAAAGGATTTTGTGTATACATTACTATTATTAGATCGTCGACAATGACATAATTAAGAGAGGTCTGAATGAAGGACAAAGAGAGGTGCAGTTGCTTCTGTTGTGGTTAATGTCAAATTCATTTGATCGTTGTACAGTTGATTGTGGTATTGTATTTAGGTGTACTTTTACCCAAAGGTGTGCATTGATTCAGAAATGGTCTCGGTTGGTTTGTTTGCATGAGTTGGAGCTATCTGTAAATTTGCCCGCATAACTGTGTAACTGACAGCTGTAGTTTGCTTGTGTGACGTTGCCGATATCAACTGTTTATAGCCGAGTATGTTAGTAACGGCTCTGCTGTGTTCGGATTGTTGGTACCCAGAAGCATAAATTATTCCTTTGCCAAAGTCAATGCAAGATGCATAATGTGTGTGCTTGGACGTCGTCAACAGATGGAGAGAGAGGGTGAGTGAGAATATTTCTGCTCACTTAAAGAAAGCATGGCATTATATATATTTATGTTGATGTGATTTAAATGTTAATGTTGCTGTGAAGTTGTAAATGTTGTGTGGCATATCTTTACGGTGATGTGATTTTGAGTTTCTGTTTTATGTTTGTGTCTGTAGCTTCAGTCTGTCATTCTTCTTCACACACACGCACACACGCGCACACACACACACTCAACATTCTCCTCCCCCCTTCCTCGCCACCTTCCCTTTGTAGGATTCCCCTCCATTTTAAGTTCTTTAGTCAGCAAAATGTCTACAGTAGAGAACATGTATTATAAAGAAATGGCAGTCTCAAGTTTCATGTTTGTACCCCTTTCATTATGTCAACATTGGCAGCAAATAACCTCATTCTCGTTCTCCAAATCCTTTTTTATCCTTTTATTGTTTGGTATTTGAATTTTTTGTTAAGATGACCTTTTGAATACTTGGCATTATTTTCATTGAAGATACCATTTGAAGACTTTACACTGGGGGGAAAACTACATGTAGAAGATACCATTGGAAGACTTTACACTGGGGGGAAAACTACATGTTGAAGCAGGATTTTGTAGGAAGTAATTTTCAGGAAAGTTTTGACCTGGAAGTCCTTTTATTAAGTCACGGCTTTTGTACAAGCAGCCATAATGATGTACAGTTGAAGATGAATTCACCATACTGATTGATGCATGTTAAAAGTACATTGTTTTTTTTATTCTCGTCTTTCCTTCTTTTTTTTTTAAATTATTATTATTTCATCAGATGCATTTTAACATGCTGAATCATGGTTTCTTTCTTGTCTTTGGATTTTGACATTATTCTTGGCCCCCCCCCCCCCCCCCCCTCCACCACCACCTCATAAATTATCATGCCTAAAGAAGGTACTTAATATATGTGTGTGTTTGTGTGTATATGAATATATTCAACACTACAAGCGCGGTGATAACATGATAATGATGTGTTTGTGACGCTTCTCTTCCTTATCACATGGTGTGATAATTGATATACAGTCGACTCCGGTTAATCGGCCACTTTTGGGACTGACTGAACTATGGCCGATTATCCGAAGTGGCCGATTATCCGGATGGCCGATTAACCGGAATTGACTGTAGATAAGAAACTGTACAGCATAAAAACACTACAGGCGCGGTGATAACATGATAATGATGTGTTTGTGACGCTTCTCTTCCTTATCACATGGTGTGATAATTGATATAGATCAGAAACTGTACAGCATAAAAACAAGTAGAGAAATGTTTGCTGGTGTGTCTCACTTATAACTGTCCGATCTGACTGTTTAAGCTGAATGATTTAATTTATACCACTAAGAATTTATGGACATGTTTGTTGAGTTAAATGCTTTATTGATGAGGCTTCAGGTAATATTATGCAGTTTGCTTGTGGGATGCTTGTAGCTGGCTTGATTGTTCTTGGTTGCACTTTAGGGTTGGGCGAGTTACGAAGACAGGCGTGTAACAATGCTCCCTGGTTATTTCCTCATCATTTAGATGATACACACAATATATGAAGACTTCTTCTTCTTCTTCTGCGTTCGTGGGCTGAAACTCCCACGTACACTCGTGTTTTTTGCACAAGTGGAATTTTACGTGTATGACCGTTTTTTACCCCGCCATTTAGGCAGCCATATGCCGTTTTCGGAGGAAGCATGCTGGGTATTTTCGTGTTTCTATAACCCACCGAACTCTGACATGGATTACAGGATCTTTTTCGTGCGCGCTTGGTCTTGTGCTTGCGTGTACACACGGGGGTGTTCGGACACCGAGGAGAGTCTGCACACACAGTTGACTCTGAGAAATAAATCTCTCGCCGAACGTGGGGACGAACTCACGCTGACAGCGGCCAACTGGATACAAATCCAGCGCGCTACCGACTGAACTACATCCCCGCCCGCGAGACAGGAGTGTAACAATGCTCCCTGTTTATTTCCTCATCATTTAGATGATACACAGAATATATGAAGACAATATGGCAAATTAGAGGTTTTTTCCACTGAGATTATGTATGAAAATAAATGTGTAAAATTAGTGTGGAAGTGATTTTGTGTTGTTTTTTTCTCCATTTTTAATACACAAGATAGATTTTCTAGACAGTGTTGCTATGCAACTTGTGAAATTCTAACCTTGTAAGACCAGGTAACTCTGTTTGTACAATGACAGTTATGAAAAAGGATCCGAACTTTGCAATTCCATCTTGAGAAGAGTGCAGCAGCAAGGCCTATTCTTTCCATGTAAAGCAGAACGTAAACCACAAGACACGCATCAAGGCGTCAACGCCGGCTATTACCAGCTATTGTGTTTTCAGCGTAGCAATAGGGCCCGATATTTAGACGAGACAAGTATAATGCCGACGAGTCGAAGACGAGTCGCATTATACTTGTTCGAGTCTAAATATCGGACCCTATTGCTACGATGAAAACACAATAGCGTTTATATATATATATAGGGCAAAGTAAGCCCCATCTTTTGATACCAGTTTGGTTTACCTTGCTTCAAGGTCAAGGTCACAGGAGCTCTTCAAAGTTGGATTGTATACATATTTTGAAGTGACCTTGACCCTGAACTATGGAAGATAACTGTTTCAAACTTAAAAATTATGTGGGGCACATGTTATGCTTTCATCATGAGACACATTTGGTCACATATGATCAAGGTCAAGGTCACTTTGACCCTTATGAAATGTGACCAAAATAAGGTAGTGAACCACTAAAAGTGACCATATCTCATGGTAGAAAGAGCCAATAAGCACCATTGTACTTCCTATGTCTTGAATTAACAGCTTTGTGTTGCATGACCTTGACCTTGGGTCAAGGTCACATGTATTTTGGTAGGAAAAATGTGTAAAGCAGTTCTTAGTGTATGTCATTGCTAGGTTTAGCTGAAGGTCAAGGTCATGTAAAGGTCAAGGTCAAGCATGTGAGTCGTATGGGCTTTGCCCTTCTTGTTCAGATTTTCTTGTCATAACCTCTGACACTATTGATTGTAAGAATGTAGAATCAGTTGTTGTTGCCAGGCATTCTCAGTGAGTCAGGTTCCGTCACCTAGGTAACCAGGATCATTATTTCTCTCTGACAGATACAACGATTGCCAGTTTATTAACACATAATCTCACCATTTCAGTTAATAATCTCACCAATTCAGGTAATTTGGACAAACAAAACAAAACAGGTTTGCCAGTTGTAGTTTTTTTTACTTGTTTATAAAGTGACAGATCCTACCTGAAGTAGTAAAGTCGTATAGAGCAGAATCAAAATGGGCATGACTGTACAAACTGTTACTGAATGATGTTACATGTGGTGTTTATTTTTTGGGGAACTGTTTGAGATTTTGATAGTACTCAGGTAACATGGTTTTGGACTAGTGACGTCTCTACAGTGAAATGGCAGTGCAGCCTGCCAGCTAGACGTCGCTACAGTGAAATGGCAGTGCAGCCTGCCAGCTAGACGTCGCTACAGTGAAATGGCAGTGCAGCCTGCCAGCTAGACGTCGCTACAGTGAAATGGCAGTGCAGCCTGCCAGCTAGACGTCGCTACAGTGAAATGGCAGTGCAGCCTGCCAGCTAGACGTCGCTACAGTGAAATGGCAGTGCAGCCTGCCAGCTAGACGTCGCTACAGTGAAATGGCAGTGCAGCCTGCCAGCTAGACGTCTCTACAGTGAAACCCCTTCTTCAAGACCCCGCAATTTAAGACTTCCCCCTTTTTAAGACCTTGATGTCTCAGATTTTCTGTTCACAAGGTCTGTAAATTTACTCCCATTGTAAGACTCCCCCCTTTAAGACAGGATTGTCTCAGATTTAGGAGGTCTTAAAGGGGGTTTTAAGACCTCCACAATCACCCCCCGCGGGTTAGGGGGAACAATTTACCCCATGCTCCCCAGCATGTCGTAAGAGGCGACTAACAGATTCTGTTTCTCTTTTTACCCTTGTTAAGTGTTTCTTGTATAGAATATAGTCAATTTTTGTAAAGATTTTAGTCAAGCAGTATGTAAGAAATGTTAAGTCCTTTGTACTGGAAACTTGCATTCTCTCACTAAGGTTATATATTGTACTACGTTGCAAGCCCCTGGAGCAAATTTTTGATTAGTGCTTTTGTGAACAAGAAACAATTGACAAGTGGCTCTATCCCATCTCCCCTCTTTCCCCATCGTGATATAACCTTCGTGGTTGAAAACGACGTTAAACACCAAATAAAGAAAGAAAGAACCTCCAAAATCTGAGAAAATCCTGTGAAGGGGGAAGGGGGGGTCCACTGTATATTTGTTAGGATGTGTGATAATGACAAGGTGAAAATGACTACGCAACCATTGGTTAAGTTCACACTAATCGGTATCTTCTAATATCACATCTGTTGTGGTCGCAGGTTCGAATTCGGGCCGGGACGGACACGGGTCAACTTTATGTGCAGACCCAGAGACGAAAGCCATGTCCCACCCCCGTGTCATCACAATGGCACGTAAAAGACCTTGGTCATTCTGCCATAAGTGCAGGTGGCTGAATACACCTAAACACGCAGACACCTGGGTAGCGCGACTCCGTTGCTGCTAGCTTTCCACTGGGAGGAAGCGACCCGAATTTCCCAGCGATGGGACAATAAAGTAATGAAAATGAGGAAAATGAAATGTTGCAAGCAAGATTCTACCATTGTTACTTACAATTTAGTTTGGACTGGCTGTATCTTTGTAATATACTGGGTGCATCAATTATAATGATATTCCAGAAGTTTCTCAGCATATTACAGACACAAGTTGAATGTTTTTTGTTTAGAACTTCATGCATTGCACATTTTCCCCGCTTGTTTTGGTAGCTGGTGATTTGATGTTATATAGGCATGGGCAGAAACACAGCTTCAAGCAGTGTGTTAACCCTTACACTGGTGCAATTCTGTAACACATGTTACATAGCCACTGGTGAATTAACAGAGAGAAAAATAAAGAAAAACGGTCATAAAGGTTTTCGCATCCATGGGAGGTAATCGGAACCGACCAAACAGACTGAGCCAGTAGCGCGACATATGTCGTGACAACCAGCTAGACATATACAACATTTGTGTTAGTTTCTTTCCTCTTTGTGTATTATACGTGTAACAATGTTTGGTCCTTAATTGCTTTGATCCATGAACTTTTGGTTGTATGTGCAGCTCTAAAATGTAACTCGGATGAATGATGATCCTTATTTGAAATCGTGAGAAGACTTACACTTGTTCAGCATTTTGAATCGATGTTTCACCGATATCATCATTTCCTTATGCACGTTCAATATTCAGAATGGATGTTTCACCGATATCAATCATTTCCTTCGTGTCAATCAGGTACTCTAAAGTGATTCCTTGGAGGCTTATCCATGTTACACGCTTGAGTATGCTGCATTTCTGTGTGATATTAAAAATCTAATGAATGAACTTAATATGAATGCTAAATTGTTAGATAAATAGATAAATAATAATAGGACACCAGACTCTGGGGCAGGGATGTGTTTAAAAGCCGTTCTCCAAGTTTAGGAATTTGGGGCGTTAAAAGGAATAGTACCAAGTTTTAAGTCAAAACAAAACAGTTGAAAGGAATGAATAGAATAAATTTGAAAGCTGTCTTGAGTCTTCCCTTTTTGTCGTTGTTTGTTGTTGTTGTTGTTTTGGTTCAGGTTGTCTTTGTTTTTTCCCCATCAGGTTGTAGAAAAGGTGCTGTTGGAACCCATATTTTTTTTTCATTTCGGGGAAGATTTGGGGAATGAGTTCAAACAGATTTAGTTTTGAAGGATAATATCTGATTAACAATAACATTGAGTTTTGTTGGGATTTTTGCTTGGGCACATTACTGAAAGCAACTTAGCTGCGGTTTTGTTCACGTTTCAGTGAAGCAAAATGAAGCTTTCAGGCCAGTTTATCTCAGCTAAGAAAGAAATGGGTGTTAGATGTTGACAGTTTGTATAGAAGGTGTCGTTTTGTGAATGTTGGTAAATGTTGACTGTTTCTCTATTTTGTTTCATTGTTGCCCGCTCAAAGCTGTAACCATGGGAACTAATACATTCTGGGTTTAAACAGTATTTCATTCAAAAGAGATGGTGGCCATTTTGTTTTAGGTCCTTTATTACTTTATTGATAAGAGAGGGGAAAAATTTGGTTTGCTCCTCTATCACTTACTGCAAGAGAAGATTGAAATTTGATTTGGGTAACTCATGCATTAAGTGTGTGTGTGTGTGTGTGAGAGAGAGAGTGAGTGAGTGAGATTCATTGGATTGAGAGCAACAATTGTTTTATACATTGCTTCAGGTCATTTAAAGTCTTGTATTTCTGGAGAATGAATTAGCTCCTCGTTTATTTTAAAAAAAAGAGATATGCAGATGTATGTTATAGTCTTTTACATAGGCTTATTCGTTCATAATGATTTATTCCAGGCAAACATATACATGTAATTATTGTGCTGCCCAATGAGGTGCAGTATTTTCTTGAGTTTTGTGTTTTGTAACATTTCTCAGTCAAAATCAAGAACGTTGTGGTCGGTTAGCATAGTTTTATTGTTGTTTGAGTATCTTATACTTTGTGTTAGGCTGTCACACTTCTGAAAACTTACGGTTTTATTTTCACTTCTGTAAAATTTGATGATTGTGTTTATCATTTTTGCCAGCTAAACTGTGAAGCTTTTTCATTTAAGTGTGTAAGTTCAGTTTAATATTGCCCCCTGATGTTTAAATCTTGTAATGTGTGTACCATTGTTTTATGTTGGTAAGTAATCAGGTTTGCTTGATGTTATGGGGGGGGGGGGGGGGTGGTGAGGGGAATAATACACCTGCTTTGGAGCCTTTGTTTTGCCAGTGCATCAGTTTTGTGTTACAGATCCTTACCGGCTCCCACCACTATCGTGCATGTGTACATATTTGTTCCTTCAATTCACCTTGTTCAATTCCAGTGACCTTTTTGTGGTTGTATGAAGTTGTGTGCTTGTTATCTGCCAACCTTTAAAAACATCATGACATGATCTGAGTGTTCTGTTCTCAGTGCGTGTGTGTGTGTTTTAGTGTGCGTGCACGTGTGGGTGTGTAAATATGTGTGTGTGTGGGGTGTTTTTACATTTAGTCAAGTTTTGACTAAATGTTTTAACATAGAGAGGGAATCGAGATGAGGGTCGTGGTGTGTGTGTGTGTGTGTGTGTGTGTCTGTACGTGTGTGTGTGTAGAGCGATTCAGACTAAACTACTGGACCGATCTTTATGAAATTTTACATGAGAGTTCCTGGGAATGATATCCCCGGACGTTGGTTTTTTTTTCCATAAATGTCTTTGATGACGTCATATCCGGCTTTTTGTACAAGTTGAGGCGGCACTGTCACACCCTCATTTTTCAATCAAATTGATTGAAATTTTGGCCAAGCAATCTTCGACGAAGGCCGGACTTCGGTATTGCATTTCAGCTTGGTGGCTTAAAAATTAATTAATGACTTTGGTCATTAAAAATCTGAAAATTGTTAAAAAAAAAAAAATGTATAAAACGATCCAAATTTACGTTCATCTTATTCTTCATCATTTCCTGATTCCAAAAACATATAAATATGTTATATTTGGATTACAAACAAGCTCTGAAAATTAAAAATATAAAAATTATGATCAAAATAAAATTTTCGAAATCAATTTAAAAACACTTTCATCTTATTCCTTGTCGGTTCCTGATTCCAAAAACATATAGATATGATATGTTTGGATTAAAAACACGCACAGAAAGTTAAAACGAAGAGAGGTACAGAAAAGCGTGCTATCCTTCTCGGCGCAACTACTACCTCGCTCTTCTTGTCAATTTCACTGCCTTTGCCACGAGCGGTGGACTGACGATGCTACGAGTATACGGTCTTGCTGAAAAATTGCATTGCGTTCAGTTTCATTCTGTGAGTTCGACAGCTTGACTAAATGTTGTATTTTCGCCTTACGCGACTTGTTTTCTCTTGCTCTCAATTGCTTTTTGGCTCACTAAGTGTAGCCTATGCGATGCTAACTTTTGAAGACGTCACAACATTTGAAGACGTCACATTATGACGTAAGAGGGTTAGACGTCACGCGAAGGAATTACTGCCAACTAGTCTCGGCCCGCTCAAAATAATAATGACCGAGACTTTCAGTACTTCCTTCGCGTGACGTCTAACCCTCTTACGACATAATGTGACGTCAATGTAATGTGACGTCTTCAAATGTTAGAGTTTCTACCACAGACATACACACGCACGCACGCACATACGCACGCACGCACAGACAGACAAAGTTACGATCGCATAGGCTACACTTACGTGAGCCAAAAATGGACACAATCTGAGAAATTTGCTCCTGGGCATAGGCATTCGACATGAGGTGGGCGGGAGTTCTGTGGTTAGGTTGATGGAAGGTCTCTCGAACAGTTTCTATAAATAAATAGATAAATACTTTACACGCCCACCTCGTGACGAGTGCCGAGGCCCAGGAGCAATTTCTCAGATTGTGTCCATTTTTGTTTGAAAAAAGCAAGTGTCGATGATAATTATAAAACGCCAACAAAAAGTTAATTTGTTTTAAGAGGGACAGACATGCATGCAATCTAGGCCTCGCGTTAGCCCCTTGTGTGATGCGTACGGCTCAGGTCTCTTTGGCAGTTTTCCGGGAAACACACACACACACAAACAAATCCAATTGATACAATTAAAAAAAAAGAGCGACTCCCAAAATTAACAATGCACATGTACAAACCAAAGCTTGGGCCATTCAATATGATATGATATGATATGATATGATATGATATGATATGTTGACAGACTGGTACTTAGGCTGTTGAGCCTTTGTCTGATCTTTTGATCAGTTGCTATCCTAGCCTAACTTTGAGCTAGTTAACCTACACGATCTTTTGACCGTGGCCTATTCTATCAACTTTTTCTTGGTTGGTGGGAATTTGTAGTGAGAGGCATACTGACATTTGGGCTATACATATAGTCTTTCAGTGCATTGTCCAAGCGATTTTTGAAACTGTTCATTGTCGGCGCTTCTACCACATTCTTGTCCAAGGAGTTCCATGTGTCTATGATTCTGTTCGTGAAGAAAGATTGTCGGAGAGCTGTTCTGCATTGTTTCTTCTTGAGCTTGAACTGATGTCCACGGGTATTACACAGGCTATTCAGCTCCACTGGGTTCTTGCAATCGTAGTATCCATGCACGAATTTGTATGCTTCAATCATGTCTCCCCGGATACGCCTATAGCACATGCTTGGAACTTTCAAGACTCTCAAACGCTCTTCGTAACTCAAGGTCTTCAGCCCTGGGATACACTTCGTAGCTCTTCTTAACACACTTTCAATCAGATTTTTATCTTTCTCGAGTCGGGGACTCCACACCACATTTGCAAATTCCAGATGAGGCCGTACAAGTGCAACAAAGAGAAATCGTAGCGTTTCTGCGTCCAAATGCTCATAAGACCGTCTAATGAGACCCAGGATTCTATTTGCTTTGTTGACTTGTGTTTCCACGTGCTTTGAGAATTTCAATTCACTGTCTACATTGACCCCAAGGTCCTTTTCTGCACTTGAGCTTTCCAGATCAACTCTGTCCACGCTGCCAGGTTTTCTCATTATACACAAGTTTCTGATTTTTTGTACCCAACTGTAATGTCTTCCACTTATCTGCATTAAAGCGCATCTGCCACTTGTCTGCCCAGTCGACCAAACTGTCCAAATCCCTCTGGAGTTCTTTGCTATCTTCACAAGTTCTGATTTGTCGGTACACTTTCGTATCATCAGCATACATGCTGCACAGACTGCTCACAACTTCAGGGAGATCGTTAATGTAATATAGGTCCCTGATATAACAAACAAAACCGGGCCTAGCACACTGCCCTGGGGCACTCCACTTGTCACGTCTTTCCAGTCTGACATAGACCCATTGACCCTCACCCTTTGCTTTCTATCACTTAGAAAATCACCGATCCAATTTTTGACCAGTCCATGGATACCATATGCTTCTAATTTTTTCAGTAACCGCACATGCGGAACACAATCGAATGCCTTAGCAAAATCAAGGTACACAGCGTCAACCGGTACTCCATCTGATGTCAGTATGCCTCTCACTACAAATTCCCACCAGCCAAGAAAAAGTTGATAGAATAGGCCACGGTCAAAAGATCGTGTAGGTTACCTAGCCCAAAGTTAGGCTAGGATAGCAACTGATCAAAAGATCAGACAAAGGCTCAACAGCCTAGGTACCAGTCTGTCAACATATCATATCATCATATCATCATATCATCTAAGCTATCTGTCCAGTCGTCAATGACGCTAATTAAGTTTGTTACGCATGATCGTTTTGCCACAAAACCATGCTGGCAATCTGATAACAAGTCGTTGGCTGCCAAATGAGAGAAAACACTAGAAGCACGCACATCTATACACATGAGTTTTGACAAGTTTTCCAACTTTTCAATACCCCAAGTAGAAGGATTTTTTTGTTGGGGTTAGTCTAATTAAACCAATAACCTGCAGCTTTGGTCGCTGTTGTCAGTCAAGCAGTATTTCGTTCCAAATGGAAATGTGCAGACTCCCACGTCTGCGTACAACAGGCTACCATGGTGATCGTGTGAAACCCGCCATGCATGCAAAAGCTAATCCGTTGGAGAAAAACATCAGTCGATTGTACGTGGGAGCGCCGGAGACATTATAGTTGCTAATGAAAGAAAACAGGAAGAAGATGAGACGAATAACAACAACATGGTGGTGGTATTACCCAGGCTGTAAGTGCCTGCCAGACGTCGCCCACCCTGACCAAGCCGGGGGACGCAACCCGGCCCGCACTGGCTTAACTGACCCCGGCATTGTCATCTTATATCTTGCCCAACACGTAACAACCGACTCCGTTACATGTTGAACCTGTTTTGCACACACACATTCACACACACGCACGCACGCATGCACGCATACTCGCACATATGCATACACATACATGCGAGCGCGCGCGCGCACGCACACACCGTGACACACACACACACACACACACACACACACACACACTAACTTCGATCAAGGACAGGCATGCGAAGCACACAGTACATAGGCTAAGTGTCTGCAATGTCGACAAATATGAATTAGTACATTTAAATAACTATGATACCATTCAAGCGTGAAAGTGTTCAGTGAACGCTCAACTATGAGGCACGTCATAGAGAACTTGTAGTCATTCAAACTCGCGTGGGCTGAGATAAAGCTTTAGGAATTGTAAACTTAACTTGAGCCAACAGCCACGAATAGCATTTCATGGTTACTCCTATGAATGACTGGTGACTGAGTCAGTTCGACAGAAAATCAATGCAAAGAGGTAGACCTACTATATTTTGCCTGCCAGCTGTAAAATGACCTCACAACTGAAATCCTTTCGCGAGAGCGGAAGGCGAGAGAGAGAGCCAGAGGGAGAGAGAGAGAGAGAGATAGATAGATAGTGTGTGTGTATTTGTGCAGGGCCGGACCAAATGTGACCCTCCACCACGAAATGAGTCGCATGTCACCTCGCGCGGTTCTGCGCTAGGCTTAATATAAGTCCGGGGAGTGTGTGATAACAGTGGGAGGATCGCCTTTGTCACAGGCTTATAACTCACACAGTTTTTGCTCTTTTCTAAAACAGTTTTCACCCCTGGAAAGAGCATAAAAAACTTTAAGAAAATGTAAAAATATGAAAATCATGCAAAGGTGACATGCGACTCATTTCGTGGTGGAGGGTCACAAATGAGTTGTATGGGGGGGGGGGGGGGGTTCCTCCTTTTTTTGGGGGCGAACTAGGGGAGTCCGGGGGCATGCTCCCCCGGAAAATTTTTGAAAAACGGTTAAAATCTGTGCAATCTGGTGCATTCTGGGCCTTGTTTTGAGGGTTAAGAGCAGCATTGTTTTGGTGCTAAAACTAGTAAAAAAAACAAACACTCAAAGCAAGGTACATGCTTTTTCCAGGGGTGGGGTTCCGGAACCCCTGGAACCCCCCCCCCCCCCCCTGGGTCCGGCCCTGTTTGTGTATGGGTGTGCGTGCGTGCGTGTGAGTGTGTATATCAGTGTGTGTGTGTGTGTGTGTGTGCGTGCGTGCGTGACACTGACGTTTGGTGATGTCAGAAACAAGCGTGCGTGGTCGTAAGCCAGCGCACAAGATTTTGCTGAGTCTCCCAGAGCGTCAGGCCGCTGCTCGACACATCATCGTCATGCAGGCATGTGTCGTTTGGCGTGAGGTCAGTCACAGATTTGCCTCCGGTGTGGTGAGAAGGTCGGGGGACGGACAAAAGAAGAAGGTCTCCAGGCTCTGCTGCATCATTCTGCTGTCATACGGCAGTCAGCCCGTCCAGGCACACGCACCATTCCAAAACACACACTGACACTCTATCAATGTATTTATCGAACTCTCATGTCAAATTTCATAAAGATCGGTCCCGTAGTTTAGTCTGAATCGCTCTACACACACACACGCACAGACAGACAGACACGCACACACACACACACACACACACACACACACACACACACACACACACACACACACCACGACCCTCGTCTCGATTCCCCCTCTATGTTAAAACATTTAGTCAAAACTTGACTAAATGTAAAAACACTAAACAAGTCGCGTAAGGCGAAATTACTACATTTAGTCAAGCTGTCGAACTCACGGGATGAAACTGTATTTTTTCACCAAGACAGAACAGCTTCGTCAACCCCCGCGTGAAGGAAATCGCTCACCTCCCACGTGCAAAACGTAGTGATATTGACACGCCAGATTAGCGCGGTAGCGTATTGTGCTAAGCAGGAAAGCGCGCTTTTCTGTATTCTTGTTAACTTTCTGAGCTTGTTTTGAATACAACCTATCATATCTATATGTTTTTGGAATCAGGAAATGATCACGAATACGATGACATCATTTTTGGATCGATTTCTTACATTTTAATCGTAAGACTAATTATTCTATTTTCGTTAATTGTGATCACATTTTAAGAGTAACCATAACATATGTATATATTTTTAGATTCAGAATGTGATGAAGAATACGATGCAATCAATTTTAAATCTGTTTGCGAAAAATCGATTTTAATGACAACTTTAATGAGCAAACTCATTAATTAAATTTTAAGCCTCCAAGCTGAAATGCAATACCAAAGTCCGAGCTTCGTCGAAGATTACTTGACCAAAATTTCAACCAATTTAGTTGAAAAATGAGAGCGTGACAGTGCCGCCTCAACTTTCACGAAAAGCCGGATATGACGTCATCAAAGACATTTATCAAAAAAATGAAAAAAACGTCTGGGGATATCATACCCAGGAACTCTCATGTAAAATTTCATAAAGATCGGTCCAGTAGTTTACTCTGAATCGCTCCACACACACACACACACACACACACACACACACACACACACACACACACACACACACACACACATACACAATCACAATAATATAATAATGATAGTAGTCACAATCTAAAAATAGAAACTGGAAGACATCATAACATCCAAAGAGAAAATCGTTTGTGTATGGTATGTAACATTGTTGAAGATGAATATCATCTTCTGGATGAATGCGTAAAATTCCATGAAAGTAGAGAAAAGTTTAAACAAGTCGCGTAAGGCGAAAATACAATATTTAGTCAAGTAGCTGTCGAACTCACAGAATGAAACTGAACGCAGCAAGACCGTATACTCGTAGCATCGTCACTCCACCGCCCGTGGCAAAGGCAGTGCCCGTGGAATTGACAAGAAGAGCGGGGTATTCGTTGCGCTAAGAAGGATAGCACGCTTTTCTGTACCTCTCTTCGTTTTAACTTTCTGAGCGTGTTTTTAATCCAAACATATCATATCTATATATTTTTGGAATCAGGAACCGACAAGGAATACGATGAAAGTGTTTTTAAATTGATTTCGAAAAAAAAAATTTGATAATAATTTTTATATATTTAATTTTCAGAGCTTGTTTTTAATCCAAATATAACATATTGATATGTTTTTGGAATCAGCAAATGATGGAGAATAAGATAAACGTAAATTTGGATCGTTTTATAAATTTTTAATTTTTTTTACAATTTTCAGATTTTTAATGACCAAAGTCATTAATTAATTTTTAAGCCACCAAGCTGAAATGCAATACCGAACCCCGGGCTTCGTCGAAGAGTACTTGACCAAAATTTCAACCAATTTGGTTGAAAAATGAGGGCGTGACAGTGCCGCCTCAACTTTCACGAAAAGCCGGATATGACGTCATCAAAGACATTTATCAAAAAAATGAAAAAAACGTTCGGGGATTTCATACCCAGGAACTCTCATGTCAAATTTCATAAAGATCGGTCCAGTAGTTTAGTCTGAATCGCTCTACACACACACACACACAGACACACACACACACGCACACACGCACATACACCACGACCCTCGTTTCGATTCCCCCTCGATGTTAAAATATTTAGTCAAAACTTGACTAAATATAAAAAGACGTGACTAATATTGATGTAGATTATATTAATTATAAACCAAGTGAAATATTTATGGACAAAGATGTTCAAATATGTCTCGGAAGGTTTGTCTCAGAATGCTTTAGAATTCATAGCAATGTGTCAATAACCTTTTTGGTTTGAGGACAATAAACATTTGTTCTTGTTCTTGTTGTACACACACACACACACACACACACACACACACACACACACACACACACACACACATACACCACCACGACCCTCGTCTCGATTCCCCCCTCTACGTTAAATTAAAACATTTAGTCAAAACTTGACTAAATGTAAAAACTGACTCAAGTGAGCGGACGCGCTGACACGGACACACAAGCAGATAGACACACGCAAATACTAGGCATGCACGCATGGTACCCTGGGAAGTAAACGATAACACTGACAAGTATGCTCAGTCTGATCATGCAGGCGACAACAGCATTATGACTAGGCCCTACATTTTACTGGTACAATTTTTTCAAAACACTAATATGTTCGTTTTGCAACTATTATGAGAAGCTGAATACTCACGCTTTCCATACAAACAACCGAGAAAGGTCAGTGATGAAACTGAGAGATAATTAGTGTTGATATGGCAAAGGGTTGCTTAAAGCTTCACTCCGCCTCACATGATGATGAGGTTTACAGAACGATGCAAGCCTTTCAGTCACTAAAGCAGCAATACTAACCTGAGGAAACACATTCGCAATAGCATTCAACACCTTTAACTTTTGAGCTCGAGCGCTTATTTCTAATGGCCAAAACATTGGCCATTCAGTGATTTAATAGAACTTTGCTACCGAGTTTGTTGAAAACTACTCGGCACTCGGGATTACCAAATGTTACTTGACATTTGACTGACACAGATCGAGACATCCATTGTTCCGGCTTCAAGACCGCGCTGTCGATATAGGAACAATGACTGTCACACAGTCTCAATCTGTGTCAAATGTCAAATGTCAGATGTTGGTCAACAATACAAATAACACTGATTTATGCGTCGATTTTATTTAAAGCAAGCACTCTTTTTTAGTCTCGGACAACCGCCAATATATGAGCTATATATATAGTTAGTCTCTGACGTCACATGGCTCAAAGACCGAAGAGCTGTAGCCTACGTATCAGTGTATAAAAATCCAGTGTTCACTGAATCGATACGTATACATGTAGTACGCTTCAAGTCAAGTTATTGCTCTAAAAAAAATGCCCAAATTTATCTCGCCGCTTTGGGGGAGGGGGGAGGGGGACTGGGAAGAGATGAAGTAACAAGAAAAGAGAACGATCGACAAAAACGGAGAGAGAGAAAATTCATTATACTCTATATGGTCACAGCATATCACAGAATGTGTTCACCACGTGACATTGTTTCACAGAGTAATATATACAGTATATGGAAGTCTTTTTTTTTTTTTGCAAGCAGGCAAGGAAGTAACGTCACCAACCAACCAGGCAGCTACTGAATCCAATCAAAGACTCTGTGCCAACTGAACGCACCTTATTGAAGCCAACGCGGATGAGTGTAGAACATCCACACGGATTGAGGAAGTCACGTGATGCTATGGACAATTGGCCTCTGGTCAGTGTTATTGCACTGCCCGGCAGCAGCTTGCGTCATGAGAAAAACACAAACCCGGAAGAATATATGTCAAACAGAGACACAGACTGAGAGAGAGAGAGAGAGAGAGAGAGAGAGAGAGAGAGAGAGAGAGAGAGAGAGAGAGAGAGAGAGAGAGAGAGAGAGAGAGAGAGAGAGAGAGAGAGAGGGAGAGAGAGATTCGGATGGTTTATTCACATAGGCCATTGCCCCTAGTGAAGGGGTGTGAGCAAAAGCAAAAATATTGAATCATTTTTACATTCTGTAGACTCAAAACAGTGCATATTTTTCTCAAAAGTGGATAACAGATACATCAATGCAGACATCTACATACAAAATTACGATAACAGTGTTTCTCGTATCTTAAATGCTTTATACAAATATAAACATAAATCACGTACAGTTTTTTCATGTGTTGAAGCTAAAAGAAGGCTGAGTCGAAAAGCACTTGGTTGCCTGTAATATTTCAGTGGGATGAATTTTTCTCTCAATTTATGGAAGTATGGACAGACAAGAACAAAATGGACTTCATTTTCCAGTTTATCTTTACAAAAGGGACACATGTAATTATTAACATCATAAACTTTTTTGTAACGATGAGTGTGAACGGCAATTTCAGAGATCCCTAACCTAAACCTTATCATCATGAATCTTAAATGTCTGTCAATATTGAACAAAAGGTAAGGTTTGATCTCAGGAACAGTATAACATGTTCTATACACAGAAAATCTTTCACTATTTTGAATATGAAACTCCCAGTCTTGCCATCTGCATGCAATTAATCTATCTTTCAAAACATACAAAAACTTGTTTTCGTCAACAACACCTTGATTCAACCACACAAAACCATATCCTAACTGATACAATTTACAACGCACATTTGACGCCCAATTCGATTTACCATTCTCATCCATCCTGTAGAGCATTTTATATGATTTATGAGGCAATCTATGCTCAGACATTCTCAACAATTTCAACCAATATTTAATGCATTTCAATATTGAATTTACGTACAAAGGGTATCTGTTAGTTTCTCCATATACCAAATCGTTTGGTGTACGCATTTCTAAACCCAGAAACTTTTTCAATGCAAATAAATGAACCTTTTCACATTCTATGGCTGCTTTATCTAAGCCCCATAACTCTGCACCATATTGTGTAATAGGTTGTGCATCAAATAGCTTTAGATAAACATCCAAATTAGTATTATTAATCATGTATAACTTATGTGAAATCGACAACAAAGCTTGCTTAGCTCTACTTGCAAGGTCTAAGCAGGCAGCCGTAAAACTAAGTCTGGTCGAAAAAAGTATTCCCAAATACTTATATGCATTCACTACAGGTAAAACATTCCCTTCATAAATCCATCTTTCTCTGGCAGCCAAATAGCCCCCCTTCCTAAAAACCACAATACAGTATAGACCGGATGTATAAAACACCGGATGTATGAAAGTCTGGATGTATGAAAGGGGTAGGCAGGGTCCCGGCAGAAGCTACTGTTTGTTATTACTTAGAATTTTCCGGTTGTATGAAAATCGGATGTATAAAAGTCCAGTTGTATGAAAGCAAATCTCTGGTCCCGAGCAGCACAAATGCGTTGTTGTAAGACCGGTTGTAAGAAAACGAAAGTAGACCCAAGTCACCAAAGTGTGGTTAGAGTAATTTCCCTTCCATAGCGACTCGAACTTGCAAAATGGCGGACCGCAAAGCGAAAGCTACAGGCAAACGTAGAGTGTTGACATTGTCTGGGCGCCTTAAAATCATAAAGGCAGTAGAGGACAGTCCACACAAATCCCGAACACAGATGGCCATTGATTTAGGTGTCCCCCTGCCAACGCTGTCGAACATCATGAAAGACAAGAACAAATATCTTGCTCAGGCAAGAAGCGGCGATACTGTGACGACGAGCAAGCGGGCACGGAGCTCTCAGCTGCCGTCTGTGGACAAAGCGCTGCTGGACTGGACTGAAGAGCCATAATAGCCCAGGAAGGCATTTTTTGTACAATTAGAACCAGAGGCATTGGTCGCGGGTGTGACTCATTTTTGACTCACATGCGAAGCAAAAGTGAGTCTATGTACTCACCCGAGTCGTCCGTCCGTCCGTCCCACCCGTCCGTCCGTCCGGCCGTCCGGAAAACTTTAACGTTGGATATTTCTTGGACACTATTCAGTCTATCAGTACCAAATTTGGCAAGATGGTGTATGATGACAAGGCCCCAAAAAACATACATAGCATCTTGACCTTGCTTCAAGGTCAAGGTCGCAGGAGCCATAAATGTTGTCTGAAAAACAGCTATTTTTCACATTTTTCCCATTTTCTCTGAAGTTTTTGAGATTTAATACCTCACCTATATATGATATATCGGGCAAAGTAAGCCCCATCTTTTGATACCAGTTTGGTTTACCTTGCTTCAAGGTCAAGGTCACAGGAGCTCTTCAAAGTTGGATTGTATACATATTTTGAAGTGACCTTGACCCTGAACTATGGAATATAACTGTTTCAAACTTAAAAATTATGTGGGGCACATGTTATGCTTTCATCATGAGACACATTTGGTCACATATGATCAAGGTCAAGGTCACTTTGACCCTTATGAAATGTGACAAAATAAGGTAGTGAACCACTAAAAGTGACCATATCTCATGGTAGAAAGAGCCAATAAGCACCATTGTACTTCCTATGTCTTGAATTAACAGCTTTGTGTTGCATGACCTTGGATGACCTTGACCTTGGGTCAAGGTCACATGTATTTTGGTAGGAAAAATGTGTAAAGCAGTTCTTAGTGTATGATGTCATTGCTAGGTTTAGCTGAAGGTCAAGGTCATGTAAAGGTCAAGGTCAAGCATGTGAGTCGTATGGGCTTTGCCCTTCTTGTTTTTTATGTTGTTTTAATCCATTAAACTGGTTTTAAGTTTAACTCACTTTTTTGTATTCAGTGCGCGCGCGTGTGTGTGTGTGTGTGTGTTATAAATGTGTGCGTTTTAGAGAGAGAGAGAGAGAGAGAGAGAGAGAGAGAGAGAGAGAGAGAGGGAGAGAGAGAACTCAGAAAATGTTATTTGCTACGCCAACGGTCATTACAAAGCTTCCACGACCAAAAACATTGTCAAAAGCGCAAAAGGGTTGTAGAGGGAACACACACAATACGGTTGAGCCACACACAAACACACACACACGTGCGCGTGAGCGCACGCACGTACGCGCACACACACACACACACAGAGGGACGGGGGGGGGGGGGGGGGGGCGGAGAGTGCACGGTCTTATGCAAAGCAGAACAGTTCCTTACACAAACAGTTGCTCTTTCTATCGGTTGTCCTGACTGTGTCAGTGTATGTAAGTACATGTACTTTTCCACTTGTTATTCACAAACCTTTTCTTCGAACAAGGATATGTATCAAAACATTTAAACATAAAAAAACAAATAAATACAAAAATGATATGAAAAAAACCCTACTTTTATCAAGTAACAGACGCGTGTCCGGATGTATGAAAGTCAATCCACAATATTTTCATACATCCGGTTAACCGGATTTAGTAAAGACCGGATGTATGAAAGACAAAAAGTGGGTCCCGACGACTTTCTTACATCCGGTCTCGACTGTATGAAAAAAAACCTACTTTTATCAAGTAACAGACGCGTGGCCGGATGTATGAAAGTCAATCCACAATATTTTCATACATCCGGTTAACCGGATTTAGTAAAGACCGGATGTATGAAAGACAAAAAGTGGGTCCCGACGACTTTCTTACATCCGGTCTCGACTGTATTACTTTTACTCATATTTACTTTCAACTGGAGAGAACGAGCTGCCTTGTCCAGATTATTTAATTGGTTTTGTAAACCAACCACAGTTTCTGACAGCAATATCAAATCATCAGCAAACAAAAGTAGAAACAACTCAAAATAATCTATCGTAAAAATGGCACCATGTTTTCCAACTTCAATAATCTGAATTGCTAATTCATTAATATATAATGAAAATAAAACAGGACTACACACATCTCCCTGCTTCACCCCAAATGTGCATTTTATACATTCAGTCAACTTAGATCCACATCTCACTCTCACCTTTACTGACTCATACATACTCTTTATACATTTGAGAAGTTTTCCCGTCACTCCATTTTTTAACAAAATAGGCCAAAGCAGGTTTCTATTTATAGAATCAAAAGCCTTTTCAAAGTCTATGAAAGCGACATACAGTTTACGGTTAAGGGCAAATTGTTTCTGTACGAAAGCTAACAAAGTAAACATGTGATCAGTGGTAGTATAACACCTCTTAAATCCAGCCTGGTATTCACCAGTAATATTATGTAACTCCACCCATTCCTGCAATCTGTCATATTATAGAACCAAAAACTTTACTACTGACATTGCAAATAGAAATACCGCGATAATTATTTGGATTATTAGCATCACCTTTTTTAAAAAGAGGTATCATAATAGACTCAGTCCAGCTTTCAGGGAACACACCTTTCGAAAACAAAGAATTAAAAAACTGTACAAAAAAATCAATTATTACACAATCAGAATGTTTCAAGAGCTCACCAATAATACCATCTGGTCCAGCTGATTTTCCAGATTTTAACTTTCTCATTGCAACAAGCACATCTTCTCTTGAAATAGGACGATTCATAATACCATTATCATCATCAACAACATCATTATCAACATCAGCCTCACGATCAATACTTTCACCCTGATTTACACTTTTATCCAATAATGCATTAAAATGTTGAAACCATGCAGAGAGAGACAGAGAGAGAGAGAGAGAGAGAGAGAGAGAGAGAGAGAGAGAGAGAGAGAGACAGACAGACAGACAGACAGACAGACAGAGAGCGAGACAGAGAGAGAGAGGAGAGAGAGAGAGACTGAGAGAGAGAGAGAGAGAGACAGAGACAGAGAGAGACAGACAGACAGAGAGCGAGACAGAGAGAGAGAGAGAGAGAGAGAGAGAGAGAGAGAGAGAGAGAGAGAGAGAGAGAGAGAGAGAGAGAGAGAGAGAGAGAGAGAGAGAGAGAGAGAGAGAGAGAGAGAGAGAGAGAGCGTTCTCATACACTAAAACAAATGACGGGGTGAAGAAAAGCGACAGTTGCGGCGGCGTGCACACTTGAGGGTCAAGTGGCCCAGTGACCGAGTCAAGTGCGAGGGCTCGCGCTGCTGTTCTTATCGCCGGCCATTGACTGTCCACCTTGCATTGTTCGCACTTAACGCAACAAACCCACCACCACTTAGAAACAAAGAATCTCTCCTTTCTGCGTCAGTCGTGATTACGGATCAGCTTTGTTTATAGCTGATAGCCAACAAACATCTTTTTTGACTGCAGTGATCGCCAGGAGTTTTAGTCAATCTTTGTCAAATGGCTCCCGCAAAGAAGAGCTAGAAATCAAATGTTCAATGGATACATATTACGTTCAAGTCAGTGTTCTGAACTTGAAATTGCCCAAAATCATTGAGGAACTATATACGCACAGCCAAGTGAAACCCCACCTTCCTTCCGGCCTCATCCCTTCAGTAAGACCTCCAAAAAGACAGGTCTTTCTCCGAAAGGAGGGAGTTAAAATGGAGGCAAAATACCACAGAAAACAAAAGAAAACAAGTCGCGTAAGGCGAAATTACTACATTTAGTCAAGCTGTGGAACTCACAGAATGAAACTGAACGTAGTCCGCCGCTAGTGCAAAAGGCAGTGAAAGTGACGAGCCTGTTTGGCGCTGTAGCGGTTGCGCTGTGCTTCATAGCACGCTTTACTGTACCTCTCTTCGTTTTATAACTTTCTGAGCGTGTTTTTAATCCAAACATATCATATCTATATGTTTTTGGAATCAGGAACCGACAAGGAATAAGATGTTTTTAAATTGATTTCGAAAATTTAATTTTGATCATAATTTTTATATTTTTAATTTTCAGAGCTTGTTTTTAATCCAAATATAACATATTTATATGTTTTTGGAATCAGGAACCGACAAGGAATAAGATGTTTTTAAATTGATTTCGAAAATTTAATTTTGATCATAATTTTTATATTTTTAATTTTCAGAGCTTGTTTTTAATCCAAATATAACATATTTATATGTTTTTGGAATCAGGAAATGATGAAGAATAAGATGAACGTAAATTTGGATCGTTTTATAATCTATTTTTTTTAACAATTTTCAGATTTTTAATGACCAAAGTCATTAATTAATTTTTAAGCCACCAAGCTGAAATGCAATACCGAAGTCCGGCCTTCGTCGAAGATTGCTTGGCCAAAATTTCAATCAATTTGATTGAAAAATGAGGGTGTGACAGTGCCGCCTCAACTTGTACAAAAAGCCGGATATGACGTCATCAAAGACATTTATCGAAAAAATTTAAAAAAGGTCCGGGGATATCATTCCCAGGAACTCTCATGTAAAATTTCATAAAGATCGGTCCAGTAGTTTAGTCTGAATCGCTCTACACACACACACGCACAGACACACACACACACACACACACACACACATACACCACGACCCTCGTCTCGATTCCCCCTCTATGTTAAAACATTTAGGCAAAAACAACCCGTAAGATCTTCAATTGGGGCAGTTTCAAATCGAGTTGCCTTAACTGAAAGGGGGTGGGGTATCTACTGTACACTGTACACACACGTCAGCAGAAAGAACTATCAGTCAAGGAGTTCAGTTGTATAAGTACTAACGCAGTAAGAATATCTGTCGACAAAAATCCGTCGCCGCGCCTTTTAATAGATTTAGTTCTTGATTGATTCAAATAACACTCAAGTCAGTGTCACCAAAGCACATGCTTACTACGTGACAGCGTAGCATTTTCAGCAAGATGCACTGCAACAACAACAACAACAACAACAACCGGCAACAACACTGACAACAACAACTTTGACACCACTACCACTACCGTGACCACCCCCCTCATCACCACCACACCACACTGAGTCACCACCACCACCAGTAACAACAATAACAACAGCAACAACAAATGAACACACACACACAACCCACCCAAGAACAAAACAAAGCAAAACGATTTTCTCAACATGCAGTCAACACTAAATGCCACTGATGAGCAAGCGGCACTACTTAACAGCCGTGTTTGCGGCCATGCGTGTTATTGATAGGCTACTGAACTGTGTGATGCTGTAAGACAACCGTAACGGTGACGACAACCGTTTATTTTGTTTAAATAATTGTTTTTATTGGAAAACCCCAATTTTGTTACAGTTGAGGTCTCCGACAAAATGCGGCGACCTCAGTGTGGCATTGTCCGCACGTCACTAAGTTCCGACAATGGCTCAAACAATGACAGGCTGACTAACACAAACACACACACACACACACACACACACACACACACACACACACACACACACACACACACACACACACACACACACACACACACACACACAAAACACAATGTGACATTGCTGTTCACTGAGGTTAGTATTTTCATTTGGGTAGCGGGGACGAAAAGATATTTGAACAAGTTCTTTACTCCAAGGGAAACAACTCCTTGCGGGAGGCATTATTGCTTCCAAGAAAAAACTTGCTTTAAAAAGTAATGAGACAAATTAAACTATTCTAAAACAAGTGAAAAGCATACACTCCTTGATTTCAAGCGTAGTAATGTATTAGTTTTTATGTTATTTTATTTGTTGTTTGAAATTTTAATTTAAGTAGAACAACTGTAATTGCCACTCCCTTGTATTAAGAAATTGGCAACTTCCTGTCCGGATCGTCTTGCTAGCAGAACATGAAATTGGCAATAGCAATAGCAAAATACGCGCTGTGCTTCTGATTTATGCGTGAAAGCGACCGTTTGAGTTTGTTTCTTAATGATTGTGTATAATGCTGAGATGATCTGGTGCAGTGTTTCCGCGCACTGATGTTTTGGTGAGAGGCCAATGGCCATTGCTTGCAAATTTACGAAATTGAACAGTTTCGAAAACTTGGGAATGTGTTGAGGAATGTCTCTCTCTCTCTCTCTCTCTCTCTCTCTCTCTCTCTCTCTCTCTCTCTCTCTCTCTCTCTCTCTCTCTCTCTCTCTCTCTCTCTGAGCGCGCGTGTTTGTGTTTGCGCAGTGTGTGTGTGTGTGTGTGCGGGCAATTTTTTGCTTATGTTTACAATTATCCCCGAGTAGGCTAGTACAAGGGTCCAGCAGACTTTAATTGTGTGTCTGTGTGTCTCGACTTAACAGCTTATTGCTGGGAAACTACTGGGCGCAGTTCGTTCAAAAGTTGATACACTAACTTGATAATAGGTCCGATTGATCGTATTAAAACTTCATAATGTTACCTGGGACCTAAATGCGAAATAAATCACAAAAACGACTCTTAACGGCGGGCGGAATTCGAGGTGGGATAGAACTGCGGTTCGGCTCATAGAACGGTGCAAGGTCTCGGCCAACCAAGACTATGGCATACTCGTAGCAAAGCCGCCGAATGGTACCGTAAACCAAGAATAGTGATGTAATTACGTCACTGTCGAAAGTCTTTGACGTCAATGCCTCCCTGTAGTCTTTTTCTCTTGCGCGGTGTGTGTGTGTGTGTGTGTTCATTTTGTGCACATGTGTTAGTGTTACTGTTTGTGTGTGTGTGTGTTTGTGTGTGAGTGTGTGTGTGTGCGTGCATGAGTCTGTACTCGTGTGTGTGTGTGTAAGAAAGAAAGAGAGAGAGGGAGGGAGTGAGGGAGAGAGAGAGTGTGTGTGTGTGTGTGTGTGTGTGTGTGTGAATGTCTGAAGAGTACTCGGGTCCAGCGCGAGCGTTTTTTATTCTCTGTACATGTTCAAAGGACAGGTCAGGTTGGAAGATAAGGCCAAAAAAAATAGGGTAGGAAGGTAGGGAATCACTTTTTTTGTTTAAAACTTTTTTTTCTAATGTGTACAAATTAAACCTACTTGACAGGGAAATAAGTGTGCGACTCGAGCGCTTTCGCTTTCATTGCGTTTTCTGCACTCGTTTTGTAAAACTAAAAATTTAAAAAAAATTTTTTTAATATTTAAAAATTTTTTGGACAAATGTAATAAAAAGTTATAGGGTCGGCCCCTAAAAATAGGGTAGGTCGGGTTACCGTAACCACACCTATTTTTTTTTTAGGCCTTACGAAAGGAATTACTTCTTACTGATGATAATTTATCTCAAAAGTCTCGACCTGTCGCTGTGAGTTTTTACATAAAAAAAACCCTGCTTCTTATAAAGCTGAAGTTAACAATAACATTTGTTTTATTTGTTTAACATATATCCGTTTACCTTGTCTTGTCAACGAGTTAAAAAAAAATCTGTGTTCCAAAAACTCCCATGATTCCTGCTTTTACCCCTAGAGCTCGTCACTTGAACGCCAACCATGATGGATGAAGACGGTGACATGGATCATGACCATGATCATGACAACGAAGATCATCATGATGAGGACGATCAGGGCGATGGGGATCATGATGATTCACATGAAGATCGCGACACACGTGATGTGTCTGCAACCTTGACAGGCTTCTTGTTTGGCAACATTGACGAGAAAGGGAAGCTGGAGGGAGACTTCCTTGATGAGGTTTGTCAATAAGTAGCAGCCATGGCCCAGTGTCACGAGTGGCAAGGTTTGGCTTGCCCCAGTCAGTGCACCTACTCCCACTACTCTCAGTACACCGGTACCCTTGAAAACTCGCTTAACAAAATACACGTAACTGATACGCCGGTGTCACCAACTGAAACCTCTGCTGAACAATCCTTCTCATTGCGGTCAATCCGCATGCGCCAATCTTGGACTTAAAAAAATGCGACCCTTTGACCAAACAAACCATGGGTTAGGGTTAGGGTTGGGTTAGGATTAGGGTTAAAATTAGGTTGTTCACGACCTGATTAATCTCCCCATGTTAGCGCATGCGCATTGACCGCAATGAGAAGGATTGTTCAGCAGAGTTTTCAGTTCGTGACACCGGCTTCGCCCGGGTGTTTATCACTTTGCGTCGTTGAGAATGATACAATACATGCACTTTTGATGGGGGATTCGGAATGTGTTGTGAATTACCAGGGGCGATAGCTCATCCCAAAGAGTTAATTACATTGGCTCCTAGCGTGATCTAAATCAGTTCATGTAACACTCACTGTGGTTTTTTTTCTCTCTTGGAAGTCTGATTTTAAATATAATGGATCTTTGTGAATTAATGCTAATACAGTAATAGTGCCTTGAGAATGTAGTGGACAGATCTATGCTTACCGATGCGTGTGTCTCACTCTCTGTGTGTTTGACTTTGAGTGTGTGTGTGTGTGTGTGTGTGTGTGTGTGTGTGTGTGTGTGTGTGTGTGTGTGTGTGTGTGTGTGTGTGTGTGTGTGTGTGTGTGTGTGTGCATGATATTATTGAAGCTACCGCTCAACAGACAAACACACACACATATCCCACAGCAGAAAGACTAATTGCTTTTTGTTTTGGGAATAACATTAACGATGATTAACAACATAGTGAAAACTTAAATGAATTTATGATTTAGATTTCTCCTGCGATTGTTTGCGTTCTTGGTACTAACCTACCTCCTCTCATTTAGCTTTCAAGTGAACACATCAATGTTTTCCCAGGATTCCAAGCGTCATCTGAGTTCCCTGCCGCGGCTGGAAGGAGGGTTGAATCACATGATGCGAGAGATCACACAGGATGCCGACGAGGAAAGAAAATTGCCGACCGATGATGTATCTTCTCTAGGTCTGTAGCATGATATTATCTTTGTCGGAACACGTTTTTGTTTAGTTTTGAGGAAAAGGAACACACAGTCATGGAGAACATGATGTAAAAATCTTTGTAACAGCAAGAAGTACAAAAATTAAATACATTGTTAAATGTGTGCCCATGTGTGTGTTTGTGATAATGTTTTTTTTAGAGCAATGTGTTAGGCCAAAAAGAAAAAATAGTCTGTTTACGGTAACCCGACCAACCCTATTTTTTTCGCGCGACCCTAGACTTTTTTTTGGCATTTGGGAAAAAAAAAAGCAAAATAACGTAAAAATGTTTTTTTGGAAAAAAAAAAAAAAAAATCCCGACCTACCGACCCTATTTTTTTGGCCTATGTTACCGTAAACAGACCTATTTTTTTTGTGTGCCTTATTCATTGTTATATGTGTGCGATTGCACCTTAAATGATGTTTTGTTGTCGTAGGATATTGATAGTACAGCGCTTTGAGCAGGGTTAAGCCCTGGACACATGCGCTATAGAAATATTATGCATTGTCATCATTTTCACGAGTTTTCATTCACAAACACCTGGGAAATAAATCTCATGTTCCCCATGCAATAAATCCCCGGTTACCATAGTTGCAGGAAGCAGGTTATACATGGATAATCAAAAGCAAACCCAATAGAAACGCTCGGGGATTCTTCGGCTCTATTGGCGTTTTCCCAGACCTAAACAGATGACACGACACTGCTTTGCAAAGTTCCAAAAACAAACTGGCAAACTGGCAAAAGTAAACAAAAAACAAAACTACTTCATGAAAGGTCATAAATTCACCACAAACAAATGAAACCTAGCGATATGTTTTGTCTTCTTACAAAGTCATGGAGTGCGTGTATCTGTGTTTCGATACACAGACGTTCAAACACGAACGTCAAGTTCAAGTCAAATCAATTGACCCCTGACACACAAATTTTGACCCGTGCACAAGACGTTGTATCGATAAACGAAGCGCAAAAAAGAAATAATAATAATAAAAGCAAGAACATAGCAACAAGATATGTAAACATCTAACAAAGCCGAGCAAGCAGACTGACAGGTCTAATGAAAAACAAAGAGGCAATGAGTCGGAAACAAGATCGCGATTCTTTCCTTCGCTGCACGATGCACATCTTCTGTGACCTTTGACCCAACATAGCTTCCACATTCGATCTCTAAGCTTAATATTCACAACTGAAAACCGAGGGGGTGGAATACTGAGAGGAACATACAGAACTGTGCATCCTCAAACCTGACATATTTATCTCAACATTTTATGAACTCAAAACACAGAAAGTTGCTTTCACACGCCAGCTTTGATTGCAACAACGTGGTGGGGCCCCAAAACATGAGTTATCAAAACGGAACTCGTGTTTCAAAGCATGGCTCCCTGTGTTGATTTTGCACTATTATCTCACTACCAAAATGATGACAAAAATGATGTTTGGTGGTTTGTTGTCAGACCAGCTTTTTTGTCGGTCCTCGGGGGGGCATATCGACTTTTGTTTCATATTTATTGACCGCTGCCTTCGGCCTTGGTAAATAAATATGAAACAAAAGACGATATGCTCCCCCTCAGACCGACTAAAAAGCTGGTCTGTCAACAACCCATCAAACATCTTATATTATTGTTATTATTATTTATATTGTTAAGTTACATTGATAACAAGATTGATAATTAAGGAGATTAAAGAAGAAAGTGAACACGGATTGCTCAAATCTATATGGCCAGACACAATGCCTTATTATGCAAAAGAAAGACTTAACTGTAACCATTAAATGTAGAGTCTAGTAAAGAACTTTTAGTTAAGGAGAGTAAAGAAGAAAGTAATTTGAATTAAAATATCAAATAACCAAAGGGAAGTAATCGCTCTTTATGCATACGACGTGTAATAGAGTAAGCGAGAGTTGTACGGAACCTTTTCTCCTGGCACCTGAGAGAATAACAAGCATTGAAATGAACAAGCGACTTTCATCCTCTTGAATTTCTTTTATTGAATTAAATAGTAAAATCCATAAGGCACAGTAACTCACATGGCCAAAGAATGATTTGTCTCGTAGCTCTTTCACATTGTGTCCAGGCCTAATCTAATACAGTGGTTGCCCTTTTTACACAAAAAAACGCTTACCTCCCTTTTAGACCTGGTTCTTCAGATATTCTGTCCAAACACCTGTAAAACACCTGTACAACACCTGTAAAACACCTGTACAGTGGAATGCCCCTTTTAAGACCTCCACAAGTAGGAGAAAATCAGGTGTGAAAAAGGAGGGAGGTAAATTTACAGTCGTTATGAACAGACAATCAGGTGTGAAAAAGGATGGAGGTCAATTTACAGTGGTTATGAACAGACAATCAGGTGTGAAAAAGGAGGGAGGTAAATTTACAGTGGTTATGAACAGACAATCAGGTGTGAAAAAGGAGGGAGGTAAATTTACATTGGTTATATGAACAGAAAATCAGGTGTGAAAAGGAGGGAGGTAAATTTACAGTGATTATGAACAGACAATCAGGTGTGAAAAGGAAGGAGGTAAATTTACAGTGATTATGAACAGACAATCAGGTGTGAAAAGGAGGGAGGTAAATTTATAATAATAATAATGCAAACTTTTATAGCGCTATTCTAGAAAAATGTCTACTCTTAGCGCTTTACAATACATACATCGACCAAGCATACTATACACGCACAGGCAAAGAAACCGACCAAACATAACCAACAAACTATACATGCACAGGCAAAGAAAGCGACCAAACATACAATACACGCACAGGCAAGATAACGACCAAACATAAACAAACATACTATGACCAAACATAACCAACATACTATACGCGCGCAGGCAAAGAGAACAATCAGCACATGTAATAATTACTGACAACTAATAATGCAGGCATACAATGACAGTCCAATACACAGCCTAAGCACAAGAACCACAGTAGGCTTCTGTATAAAAACGTGTCAACGGTACTATTTACACACACTCACACAGTGCTGACACAAAGCGCAGAAAATATATATACACGTTATTTTAGGCGCTAGGTAGGGGGTGAGGTGGGGCGGGATGGGGTGGGTGGGGAGATGCTGGGGGGGAATTTACAGTGATTATGAACAGACAATCAGGTGTGAAAAAGGAGGGAGGTAAATTTACAGTGATTATGAACAGACAATCAGGTGTGAAAAAGGAGGGAGGTAAATTTACAGTGGTTATGAACAGACAATCAGGTGTGAAAAAGGAGGGAGGTCAATTTACAGTGATTATGAACAGAAAATCAGGTGTGAAAAAGGAGGGAGGTAAATTTACAGTGGTTATGAACTAAAAATCAGGTGTGAAAAAGGAGGGAGGTCTACAGCGGTTATGAACTGAAAATCAGGTGTGAAAAAGGAGGGAGGTAAATTTACAGTGGTTATGAACAGACAATCTGAAAAAGCAAGGTCTTAAAAAGGAGGAAGTCTTAAATTGGGGTTTTTAAATAAGTGTAAAGGGAGTTCCACTGTAATCGCCCTCTAGCTCTATTTAAGACTCACTCCTTTTTGAGACCTGAGTTTCTCAAGTGGTCTTTAAAAGAAGCGGGGGGGGGGGGGGGGGGTGTGTGTGTCTTATGCATGAGCAAGCAGTACAGAGCATGTGTCTTTGTTGTTGCAGACTATGATGCCAAGTCTCCGTCTGCTGTTGATTACTCTGACATCAAGGAACTCATTGAAGATGAGTCATCCCAAGAGGAGACGGGAACTCTCGCTTCGTCCGTGGCAGAGCATGATCCAGGTAGGCTGGCCGGTGATCGACGTTTAAACCAGCAATCGCAGCGAAACCTTGACTCAGATGTGTATGTTATGCAGTGTCCGCTCAGTATGATGCCTTTTTCTTTTGAATATCTGCACATCGGAGCAACGATTCACCGGCGATGGCCTGCAGTGATCGCTGAGCATGCATGTTTCCCAAACTCTACCACCTCAGGCAAAATACTTATGTCGGTTTTTATTATGGGGTAAGCGATCATCGCCGCAACAAATCTTAAACTCCAATGTGTATATTTTCTAAAAAAAATCCGGTTATATCGAGCAGACACTGCATAACTTCTTCTTCTTGTCGTTCGCTGCATAACATACATATCTACGTCAGTTATACACTGCGATTGCGTGGTCGACCACATGTTTTTGTTTGCGAGGCGCAACTCTTCCACAATGCTTGAAAATCCTGACATTCAGTGTTATTCGAGTGCAGGTTTGTTTGGCTCTGTTACCGTGTGTTGACATGCTGGAACTTGTTGTGTTTGTGTATTAATACATGAAGAGACATGCACATGTTTCCCTTTAACCCACGTGGAAAAGTTTCATGCCTGTGAACTCCGTCAGTTGATCTCTTCGATGACAGGAATGTTTGCAAATTGCTGTTATCCTACTAATACACAAGTTGTCTCTCTTCAAATTTGTCGTCAGGGACTCCAAAGGTTTCTATGGCAACTACAGTGGAACCTCCCTTTTAAGACCCTGTTTTCTCTGATTATCTCTTCATTATCTCTTCATTATCTCTTCATTATCTCTTCATGATCTCTTCATGATCTCTTCATGATCTCTTCATGATCTCTTCATGATCTCTTCATGATCTCTTCATGATCTCTTCATGATCTCTTCATTATCTCTTCATGATCTCTTCATGATCTCTTCATTATCTCTTCATGATCTCTTCATGATCTCTTCATGATCTCTTCATTATCTCTTCATTATCTCTTCATTATCTCTTCATTATCTCTTCATTATCTGTGTAAATGTACCTCCTTTTTAACCCCCCGCGGGTTAGGGGGAAGAATTTACCCGATGCTCCCCAGCATGTCGTAAGAGGCGACTAACGGATTCTGTTTCTCCTTTTACCCTTGTTAAGTGTTTCTTGTATAGAATATAGTCAATGTTTGTAAAGATTTTAGTCAAGCAGTATGTAAGAAATGTTAAGTCCTTTGTACTGGAAACTTGCATTCTCCCAGTAAGGTCATATACTGTTCAAAAAAAGAAACGCATAGTTGCTACTTGCCAAATTTGTTTTATTTTTCGAAAAAATTAACAGAAAATCCAATATTTAGATTATTTGTTTGAAATTTGGTATGGACACAGTTGAATGCACACACAGTTCATTTGCATCTTCAAATCAATCAGTCAATCAATACGATTGGGTGCCGAGGCTGTCAAGTCAGTAGGGGGTGTGACTGCCTTGAGCAGCAACAACTGCCCGGCACCTTCTGGGCATGGACTGGATCAGATGCCGGATATCTTGCTGTGGGATGGTGTCCCACTCCTCCTGAAGTGCCTGCAATAGATCGCGGTGATTTGCCGGCGCTTCTTCTCGCCTGCGCACACATCTGTCCAATTCATCCCAGAGGTGTTCTATCGGGTTCATGTCTGGCGACATGGATGGCCAGGGAAGCACCTGGACATGGTGGTCGGTGAGGAACTGGGTGGTGAGTCGTGATCGCCCCCCACACCATGACGCCTCCACCACCATGAACGGGTGCCTCATCCACACAGTTGGGCGCGTAACGTTCGTTTACTCTCCGGTAGACCCTCCTCCGACCATCATGTCGCTGGAGCAGGAAGTAGGACTCGTCGCTGAACCACACGTGTCTCCAGTGATTCCGGACGGTCCAGCGAAGGTGCTGGTTGCCCCACTGCACTCGGTTCTGGCGATGGCGGCGGGTGAGGACAGCTCCTCTGTGAGGTCTGCGAGCTCTCAAACCAGCTTCATGCAGGCGGTTCCGCACGGTCTGGTCCGATAATCGGTGTGGCCCGGGGAGAGCCTGGACAGAAGATGAGGCCGACAGGAAACGATTCCGGAGGTGGCGGAGCCGTATGAAGCGGTCGTGAGCAGCAGTTGTCGCCCTTGGTCTTCCCGCTCGTGGCAAGTCAGCAACGGAGCCAGTGGCTTGAAACCTGACCCACAGTCTACTGATGGTGCTCTGGGACACATGGAAGTGCCTGGCGATTGCACTTTGACTTTGGCCTGCTTGTAAACGACCCAATGCAATTTGGCGGTCTTCTCTGCTCAATCGGGCCATCTTTCGTCGCTGAATTGTCGTCTGATTTCTTTGTGGCGAACAATCCGCTTTTATGGGTTTTGGAAGACATGGTGAGAGCTCAATATTCCCCGAGTTTCACGAGATTACACTGAAGCATGACGAGTGGTCATGCCAAATGAGCAATTTTGACATTGTAGCCACTGATAACGCATGCGTCACGTGCAGAGCTCACTTGTGGCAATGGACGAAAGGTCGACGACCAGATAAACATTTTCTGCAGTTTGGTGGATATCCTTGTAGCCATATAACTAAATTAACCAAATATTACAAGCTATGCGTTTCTTTTTTTGAACAGTATATATTGTACTACGTTGCAAGCTCCTGGAACAAATTTTTGATTTATAGTGCTTTTGTGAACAAGAAACAATTGACAAGTGGCTCTATCCCATCTTCTCCCTTTCCCCGTCGCGATATAACCTTCGTGGTTGAAAACGATGTTAAACACCAAATAAAGAAAGAACCTCCTTTTTAAGACTCCCTCCCCTTTAAGACCAGATTATCTCAGATTTGTGGAGGTCTTAAAAGGGTATTCCAGTGTAACACAATTCATTTTGTTTGCCAGATGGCTCAGAGGGTGAAGAGAGGAAAGAGGAGGATGCTGATCGCAAGCTGATGCCTCCGCCGACATGGCTGCCCACGCCCTCCATGATCGCTGCGCAGCTGGCTGCGGAGGCCAGTGTGGCTGCTGCAGGGGGTGGCTCAGGTGACGATGGGGACAAACCCAGGCTGAACACCCCCCTCGCTGGGATGCTGCCCCCTGAGTTGGCCAGCGTTGACGTGACAACCGTTTTCCCCGAGTTCAGGCATGGCAAGGTAGGAAGATCGTTTTTTTTTACAAGTCTGGGGGGGGGGGGGGGGGTAATTGTAAGAACACAAAGCATGAGCTTTCCCGAGTTGCGTCATGGCAAGGTAGAAAGATCATTATTACAGGTCTAACAAGAGGGGTCAATTGTAAGAATACCAAGCATGATTTTTCCCGAGTTCTGTCGTGGCAAGGTAGGACTATCGTGGGTATTTTTTTTCTATCAGTGGAATCTCCCTGGTCAGACTTCAGACAATCTGAGAAATGTGGCCTTGAAAGGGAGTGAATCTTGAAGCAGAGGTACATTGATTCAGAGAAAATTTGGAAAACAAGGGTTATCTTTTCACAATTATCAAGCACTTGTTATTTACTCAAACACTTGTTATTCACACTTATGAAAAATGTGTAATTCACATTTATCAAGCATTTGTTATTCACATGTTTTGGTCTCCTATCACAGGTTCTTCGCTTTTCCCGACTCTTCAAACCACAGTACAACCCACACATCTGGCGAAAACGAAGAAAAAAGAAGGAGAAGGAAGATGAGAAGAAAGACGAGAAAAAGGACGAGAAGAAGGATGAGAAAAAGGACGGCAAGGAGGAGATGAAGGGGGAGAAAGGAAGCAAGGATGAAAAAGAGAAAGAAGGCGAGAAGACAGAAGAAGAGATCAGTAAAGGAAAGGAGGAAGAAGGTGATAAGAAAGAAGAGAATGTGGAGGAGGAGGAGGAAGAAGAGGAATTCATGACAGAAGAGGAGCTAGGCGAGTTCCTCAAACTGGATTTGGGTCGCCAGCCTCAGCCGCAGGAAGTCGCCCCTGATGATGAGGTGAGATCAGTAATTACAGAAGGGGTCCGGGGGTCCGTAGCACAATAGGTGTGTGGCTTTATTATTACTATATTAGTATTGCTTGATGGAAAAATCCATGTGAAATTTTGATTTTGTTGGTCTATTTTTTGGCGTGTGACAAATAGGCAGCAGTTCTGGAACTGCAACACCTTTTTGTGTTTGTCAGTTTAGAGTGATCAGAAATTGGATACAAAAAGGTTTGTTATAAGTTACAATCAACTTCAGAAAATGAAAAAAAGGTTTGATGTGTTTGCCTATGAGGAATTGTGTGTTGTAAGTTTTGTGTGAACAGAAAATCAAAAACAGAAAAAATTATCTTAACTTAAAGAAAACTTTTAACAAAATTTGAAAATAAAAATTCACTGCTTAATTTAGATGTTGATGTTGCACAGGATCTGATGATGAAACCCCCGGAGACAAAGTCGGCCACCAGCGGACAAGATGGAAGTGGTGACGGCGACCACAAGGTCAAGGTTGCTCCCTGGCGCTACGGCCCGGCGCAGCTCTGGTACGACCGCATGGGTGTCGACGAAACCGGAGAAAACCTGGACTATGGATTCAAGTTGAAAAGCGTGAGTTTTTGACTTTCCTGAGTAATTAGGAGAGTCTAATGAATGAGCGGTGTTAAGCCGGCAGGTCGGCCGAAGAAAAAACTTAAATGTTGAGGTTATCTCGGCTGTTTTGAAGCGAGCTTTACAACTTTGCACACTTCTAGGGTTTGATGATCTCCCGACACAACCCCAGTTTGGTTGACCCTTGTCAAATGTTTGGGTCACAGCCGGGTCATGTTTGGTTTATAAAAACTTAAAATTGAGGATTTCTCTCTGATGTTTTAAAGCTAAAGCCACCAAATTTCACACACTTGTAGGTTTTGATGATCTTCAGACATGACACACATTTGGCTTGTTTTCATCAAATTTAAAGGTCACATATTTGCTTGAGAAGATCTATCAAAACTGAAATATAGATCCTATGTGTGTCTTGTGGAGTGTGTCAGTGGGACCTGAACATTATATCTGAGGGCGAAGACTGTGTGTTGTCATGCAGGAGAAGACGAGTGAAGAGGAAGAGGAGAAGAGCGGCACACAGCCGGCAGAGAGCGGCGACTCGACGGAAACCCCCGTGGTGCTGGATGACGAAGCTTTCCTCATGGTCACACAGGTACGTCACACTTCAGTCTTGTGTTGAGACGTTCACCATAACATGAAAGTGATTGCCTAGGAGAACTCTGCAATCAAACGTCTTAAAATCTATGAGTGGAGATTGAATGGTCAGGAGAGAATGAAGTGAATATTTTGCATTTATCTGTGGAGGGATTGCCAACTTGCACACAAAAAAGAGTTTTCAGATGTTCATCAAACTCAAAGCTGAGACAAGATGGAAGAATGTGAAACAAATGGCTTGAGTGCTTACTTCCCTTTGTTTCTCACATCTGAGACAAGATGGGTTTTTAGGATGAAATGCAGAATTATTTCATTCTTCCGTTTACAAATCATAGGTGGACAAAAGGAGCAAAACATAGCGCTCACTACAGAGATGATTCTTGGCCTGACTCTACAGCACCACTGGGAGGAAGATATACACATACACCATCTCCTCATATTAATTCCCAGTCCAATGCAAGACATGTGATCAAATATTGAATTAATGTAAAAAGTAGCTCACAGCAGGGTAATGATTCTAACTCTCCTTGCAGTACTCAGCGTCACTGGGAAGAATGTGTAATCTGGGATGTTGAGAAGATGTTGCAGTCACACTAAAAGTGCTCCGAGTTTGTTATGTTGAATATTATTGATGTCGTGCCTGTATTCAGCGTCACTGGGAAGATGATGTCATCTGGGATGGGGAGGAGGCCAAGCAGAGAGTGCTGCAGTCGCACAAAAGGTGTGCTGAGTTTGCCGGCTGGGTCCCCAGCGCCAACAGTCGGACTGCCGCCCAGTTCCTGCAGCAAGGTTAGTGAAGGATGCTTCTGTCTAGAATGTCTCGAGGTATTGTGACAAAAAGTGCGAGGTCAGTGAAGCATGCTTCTGTCTAGAATGTCTCGAGGTTACTTTGTGGAAAGTCATATTGAGTGACAAAAAACAAACCTTTAGCAGACTGGTGGCTTCATATACTGTGCAGTGGATCGCAGAAGACTGACACTGAGAGAAATAATGACGGGAGCTAAACATTTATAGTCATGTCACTGTACTTTGTTTTGCCATGTGGCAATGCTCTACCCATCACCAACAGTGCTTTCAAATATCCGTCATTACCTTCATTATTTGTTTCCCGTTTCTCCACAGCTCGGATGCAGCAAGGAGCCTCCTCAAAGCACGGCCCCAACTTTGCCAAGATGCTGTCGAGACAAGGTAAGTAACAGCAGACTACTGGTGTTTTGCTGGTGTCAGGTGAGTAACAGTAGACTACTGGTGTTTTGCTGGTGTCAGGTGAGTAACAGCAGACTACTGGTGTTTTGCTGGTGTCAGGTGAGTAACAGCAGACTACTAGTGTTTTGCTGGTGTCAGGTGAGTAACAGCAGACTACTAGTGTTTTGCTGGTGTCAGGTGAGTAACAGTAGACTACTGGTGTTTTGCTGGTGTCAGGTGAGTAACAGCAGACTACTAGTGTTTTGCTGGTGTCAGGTGAGTAACAGCAGACTACTGGTGTTTTGCTGGTGTCAGGTGAGTAACAGCAGACTACTGGTGTTTTGCTGGTGTCAGGTGAGTAACAGCAGACTACTGGTGTTTTGCTGATGTCAGGTGAGTAACAGCAGACTACTGGTGTTTTGCTGGTGTCAGGTGTTGCTGCCTGTTGAATGTGCGTGGCAAGCAATACAGACAGCAGTTGCTAGTATCACTCTTAGTGCTTGTGTAGATTGAAGATGTAAAACCACGAGGTACTCTTTCAAGACACCCCATTGCCCTAATTTTTCTAATGTTCTGTTCATAACATCTTTAAATTAATCAATATTGTCATACTTCCTCCTTTTTAAGCCTGGTGGTCTTAAGCAGGGTTTGGGAGGGGGAGGGGGTCAACTATAGTAACTTTTAGCTCTGCAGTTTGGTCAGAGTGCTTGTTGAGTCTTAACACTTGATGTTGCGTTGGTGACAGAGGGCGGGGAGGGCAAGGACACGGACTGGTACTCCATCTTCCCCATCGAGAACGACGAGCTGGTCTACCAACGCTGGGAGGACCACATCATCTGGGATGCTGAGGTGTGTCATGACAAACAGGCACATTTTGAATGAACATTTCATTAACACATTGTTAAGGTACCATGCTGAAATGCAATCCCATAGTCTGGATTGGGTCAAAGGTGGTGTGACAAAAATGTCAATCAATATGATGAAAACCTGTAGCTGTGAGTGCCGCCTCAACTTTTATTAACAGGCAAATATGATAGCATCAAATAACGTTATCAAAAATCGGAGAAACAGGACACACGCAAATGCCCTCAAATATTCAATTCAATTCAAATCAATAGAACTTTATTGTCTGAATGTAACAAACAGAAATTTTTCTTTGATTTGCACACATCAATTTTCATAAAAAGATCCGTCTGGTAGCTTTTGAGATATGCTTGGCACAGACACACACACACACAGACAGACACACCTACGGAGACAAACCTCGCTCTCCGCCCTCGTTAAAACTTTCGGTCAATACTGGACTGAATGTAAAAATCATTTTTCTTATGTTATTTTACTGTTGTGCATGTTCCTGACTCATGGTGAATGTGTGTCTGCAGGACATGGACTTTATTCCCAGCCCCCCTGTACTGACCCTTGACCCTAATGACGAGAACATCATCCTGGAGATTCCCAAGGACGTTGACCCCACGGAGGAGGCTGCTGAGCCCACCGGGAAGAAAGAAAAGGTTTGTATCACGGCCTAACACACAAACACAGTTTGCATCAGAACTGAAAAAGAAAGGCAATTTTCCTTGTTGTTATAAGGACATTAACATCTTTGAGTCTTGATTCTTGAGAAAGAAACAAACAAGAAAAGGTTGCATCAGAACCAAGAAAGAGAGAAGGAAGGGCTAGTGTGTCAGAAATATTCTAGTGAGAACATCACGTGGCAACAGATATAGACACAACCATCAGAAATAATTAAAACAATCAGTGAGTAAGTGCCTCTGCGATGCACGTTCTGTCCACAAGCAGTGATCCGTCCAACTAAGAAGGTTGGTGTAACACGGAGCCTTCTTCTTGACGGAAGCAGTCACTACTCTTTGTTGAAAAATGGAAATGCATGCGCACACATCCATTGGAACACTAGAGACAGTGAGGAAGAAGTTTTCTGTGTTTTTTTTAGTGTGGTAGGGTTGGGGGCTGAGAAAAAAATGTGGCGTTGTCGTCTGTGGAAGGTTTTGACGACGCAAACACGAAATAAAGTGTGATAGGCATTAAAACTATACAGTGTTTGAAATTGTTTTGGGTACAGTTTTATACGTGATCAGATATTTCAGGAAATACGTTGTGTTGGAGTTCGTGGGGTACAGTTTGTACGTGATCAGTTATTTCAGGAAATCCGCAAGTCGCGCATCCTTCTGGGGAAGGCGGGCATCATCAAGGACGAGGAGGAAGACAAGGAAGAGGTCAGTTCTATGTCACTTCTTTTTTTTTTTACATTTATGTGTGTGTGTGCGTGTGCGTGTGTGTGTGTGTTTGTGTTTGTGTGTGTGTATTTGTGTGTGTGTGTGTTCATGTGTGTATGTGTGTGTGAAGGTGGGTGTGTGTTTGTGTGTGTGTGTGTGTGTGTGTGTGTGTGTGTTAATTAGCCTCAGCCGTTTATGAAACCTGTACTCTTATTTGACTGTAGGTATATTTTGTGTCTGTTGACTTTGTGGCTTATAACTGGTGTACTGGGTAATTCAATAGGCTCACCCAATTGTTTGTCATATTTACTGCAGGCCTGCTGTCTTGTAATGACTGTGGTGTGCATTATGTAGTTATTTGATAGGTTCAGCCAATTGTTTGTCAGATGTACGTGGTGCCTTGCAATGACATGTTGTTACCTTTCACTGTGTGGTGTCACCAGGTGCCATCAATGACATGTTGTTACCTTTCACTGTGTGGTGTCACCAGGTGCCATCAATGACATGTTGTTACCTTTCACTGTGTGGTGTCACCAGGTGCCATCAGCAGTGCAGACCAAAGACCAATTCAACCTGTCCAACGACGAGCACTACAACCCCAAGGTCATGGACAATGCCCTCAGACCCAACATCGGCAGCAGTCTCATACAGGTAGGTTGTGCTGAGCATTCCGTCCTTTCCCAGGTAAAGTGTTTTGTAAGTCACCTAGATCTGCAGTCTCATACAGGTAGGTAAGATTGCCTTCTTCTTATGTAAAAGATGTTCAAATGTTGTTTATACTAAATAAACCTTCGCTGCATTCATTGTTACGTGTGTTTGTGTGCAGCATTCCACTCCAGCGGCAGAGCTGCGTCAGCCGTACTTCCCCACGTACATGGGTCCAATGAAGATGCGAAACTTCCATCGCCAGCCGCTGAAGAAGTATTCCCATGGACTGACCGCGGAGAGGGGGCCCCACCCTGTGCACCCCCTGCTGAAAACCATCAACCGCAAAGCAAAGGTGAGACCATGTACGCATTTTGAAAGGCATGCACACACTGGTAGGCGTGCACACACACAGAAACCGTGTCTATTTTGTTATATGGCTTGGCTCATCTCATGCAAATAAGCACTCATACAGTGGATTGCAACAAAACATTGCAGCACTGCACACATGAAGGACTCTAGTGAGCTCCTGCATATACCCTACTTCACGCGCCACTTTCTGAAGCCTTGTGTGATATGTTTCTCTTTCAGCAAGACTTAGCAGCATTATGTGGGGAAGAGATTTTCTTCATGCAGATATGCTTTCAAATGCTTCACATGACAGGTTGTCAACCCGAAAACTCATCACATTTTTCAACGTTTCAGCTGCGTGAGCAAGAACGTCAGGCATTTGGGGGAGGGGAGATTTTCTTCATGCGGACGCCCCAGGACTTGACCGGCTGCGATGGGGACTTAATTCTGGCGGAATACTCGGAAGAGTACCCTCCCTTGCTCAACCAGGTTGGCATGGCGTCCAAGATCAAGAACTACTACAAGCGGGTGAGTGGTCCAGGTGATGGATTTTTTGAGTGAGAAGAGTTTCTGTTGCTTGAGAACTCTTCAGGAAACAGGCATTTCTGTATTTGATGTCAGGGGTCTCATCCTGACCGTCACACACCCTAGACCATGCTGCGTTGATAAATGTGTTATGAAGAATGACCAAGGTCTTTTACGTGCCACTATGGTAACACTGGGGGTGGGACATGATAACCGTCTCGGAGTCTGCACATAAAGTTGACCTGCCCCGGCCTGGATTCGACCCCGTGACCCTATAATCACAAGTCCATTGCTCTAGGAACTGAGCTACCTGACCCTTATATATCAATCAATCAATCAATATGAGGCTTATGTCGCGCGTATTCCGTGGGTACAGTTCTAAGCGCAGGGATTTATTTTTTAATTTTTTTATTTTTATTTTATGCAATTTATATCGCGCACATATTCAAGGCGCAGGGATTTATTTATGCCGTGTGAGATGGAATTTTTTCACACAGTACATCACGCATTCACATCGGCCAGCAGATCGCAGCCATTTCGGCGCATATCCTACTTTTCACAGCCTATTATTCCAAGTCACACGGGTATTTTGGTGGACACTTTTATCTATGCCTATACAATTTTGCCAGGAAAGACCCTTTTGTCAATCGTGGGATCTTTAACGTGCACACCCCAATGTAGTGTACACGAAGGGACCTCGGTTTTTCGTCTCATCCGAAAGACTACAATAGGCATTGTAACTAATATAAAACAAACGTGCGTGTGCAGAAACCTGGCAAGGACTCGAACCCCCCAAGCTTTGAGTACGGAGAGCTGGCGTACGCTCACACGTCTCCATTCCTGGGGATGCTGCGACCTGGACACAGCCTGCAGGCCATGGAAAACAACATGTTCCGCTCGCCCATCTTCAAACACAACACGCCCTCCTCCGACTTCCTCATCATCAGGACACGTCACAGGTAAATGATTGTACAGGTATGGAGAACAACCGTTTAACATGGAGAAGCTTGACTTAAAGCAAACATGCGCAAACAAAATTGCAAGAGAGGACTCATATTGGACCATCCGAAATTGTTTGTACTTTCTGTATGTCTTTTCACGACAGGGTAACATTGGCTAACTTGATAGACAGATGAAGAAATGAAGGTACTGTATCTTTTGAGTGAAGGTGTCACGCCTTGACCGTGTCATATTGCATAACAGTGTACGCTGCAAGTACTCTAGTATTGTGTATTTCTCATGTTTGCCTTTACTACTGCTTGTACTATTGTGTTGGATGCTTGCTGTGTGCAGTTACTATATCCGTGAAGTCAACACTATCTACACCATAGGCCAGGAGTGCCCCTTGTTTGAAGTGCCTGGGCCCAACTCTAAGCGAGCCAACAACTTTGTCAGGGATTTCCTGCAGGTCTTTATCTATCGCTTGTTCTGGAAAAGCAAAGATCGACCACGGAGGATTAAAATGGAGGACATCAAGAAAGCATTTCCCTCGCACTCTGAGAGCAGCATCCGCAAGCGTCTCAAGCTGTGTGCCGACTTCAAGCGTACAGGTGGTTGAACAACCTGATGTGTCATGATAGTCGTACTTGTTTATGTGTTTATCAATCAATCAATCAATGAGGCTTATATCGCGCATATTCCGTGGGTACAGTTCTAGGCGCTCTGCAGTGATGCCGTGTGAGATGAAATTTTATACGGCCAGTAGATTGCAGCCATTTCGGCGCATATTTACCTTTCACGGCCTATTATTCCAAGTCACACGGGTATAGGTAGACAATTATTAACTGTGCCTAAGCAATTTTGCCAGGAAAGACCCTTTTGTCAATCGTGGGATCTTTAACGTGCACACCCAACGTAGTGTACACGGGGGGAGGTTCGGACACCGAAGAGAGTCTGCACACAAAGTTGACTCTGAAATAAATTTCCGCCGAACCTGGGATCGAACTCACGCTGACAGCGGCCAACTGAATACAAATCCAGCGCGCTACCAACTGAGCTATATCCCCGCCCCTTATGGGTCAAGAATCATAATACAGTGGACCCCCCCCCCCCCCCCCCCCGATTTAAGACTCCCTTCCTTTTTAAGACCCTGCTTTTTGAGGTTTTCTGTTCATTACCTCAGAAACTGTACCTCCATTTTCAGACTCCCTCCTTTTCAAGACCTCATTTTCTGAGATTGTTGTAGGTCTTAAAAAGGGTGTTCCATTGTATTCTTGTTGCATTACAGCCATTGCCCTGCAAATATTGGTTGTTATGGGTCAAGAATGTATGGGTTCATGGGTAAAGAATGTTAATATCTGCATGTTTGAAATGGTTGATGGATGTGTTGTGTCAGGTATGGATTCCAACTGGTGGGTGCTGAAGCCAGATTTCCGCCTGCCGAACGAGGAGGAGATCCGCTCGCTGGTGTCACCCGAACAGTGCTGCGCCTGGTACAGTATGATCACCGCCGAACAGCGCCTCAAGGTCAGTGACAGGGACATGATATACCTTATTTGTATTATGACATTTTACACAGAGTGAGACAGCATTTGTTCTCTGAGACCACACTACCGGTCGAGGTGAACAATGACTGTCTCGATCTGTGCCAAATGTTGTTTTCGTTTTATCTTTTACAGTTGAAAGTTCACAATCATGCACTCATTTGTAGTCTCGGCTAGCCACCTAAATATCAGTTGTATCCGGACTCTGACGTCACATGGCTCAAAGAAGGGAAACGTAATGTTCAATCGATACAATAGATCAAAATGTTTGGTAGCTTGTTCTGCACAGCTTAGAGCAATCACTTTGGACTTGTTTTATATATTTCAGTTTCAGAGACTTCTGTTTCCATTGGTTTTAACTGTAATTAACTGTGTACTTTCAGGACGCTGGTTACGGGGAGAAGTCGCTGTTTGCTCCAGAGGAGGACAATGAAGAGGAGACCCAGACCAAGATTGACGACGAGGTAAGACATGACGATTGCTACAGTGGAACCCCCCCTTTCAAGACCACCCCCCACCCCACGCCTTTTTAAGGCCTAATTTTTTTTTAAAAACTTTCTGTTCATAACGTCTCTAAATTTACCTCCATTTTAAGACTCCCTCCTTTTTAAGACCTGATTGTGATCCTGGAATTCCATCAGTTTCATACCTGTGGGTAGTGTGCATGTGGCTGTGTTGTGATCCTGGAATTCCATCAGTTTCATACCTGTGGGTAGTGTGCATGTGGCTGTGTTGTGATCCTGGAATTCCATCAGTTTCATACCTGTGGGTAGTGTGCATGTGGCTGTGTTGTGATCCTGGAATTCCATCAGTTTCATACCTGTGGGTAGTGTGCATGTGGCTGCGTTGTGATCCTGGAATTCCATCAGATTCATTACTGTGGGTAGTGTGCATGTGGCTGCGTTGTGATCCTGGAATTCCATCAGTTTCATACCTGTGGGTAGTGTGCATGTGGCTGTGTTGTGATCCTGGAATTCCATCAGTTTCATACCTGTGGGTAGTGTGCAGGGAGAAACAGAGAAATGTACGGATGGTCCCATGGTATTGGTGGCATCAAGACATTGTCAGGCACAATTTTCATACTGCTCATAGATCCATGATAACCTGATATCTCATCTGTGTCTTTCTCTTTTAACTTTTCCATTGAGATTTTAAAAGCTTTTTTTTTATCCCACAAAACAGCAATTATCCTTGTTTCAAGAAAGTTGATGATCAGTTAGAGTTTAAACAGTTCACTTGAATTCATGATTACATTTTCTATCTTCTCTTGTGCTAATAGATCCGAGCATCCCACAAAAGAGCAGTTATCTGACTTTCAAGAAAACTGATGTTCAGATAGAGTTTTCATAGTACACATGGATTCATGATAATATTTTCTATCTTCTCTCGTGTCCATAGATCCGAGCAGCCCCGTGGAACACGACGCGTGCGTACATCGCGGCCATGAAGGGCAAGTGTCTGCTGCAGCTTCACGGTGTGGCGGACCCCACGGGCTGCGGAGAGGGTTTCTCCTACGTCAAGGTGCCCAACAAACCCACCACCAAGGAAGAGGCCAAGGAAACGCCCGCCAAGAAGACGGTGACCGGAACCGACGCCGACTTGAGGCGACTCTACTTGCGAGACGCAAAGAACCTGCTGAGGAAGTTTGGCGTGGCCGAGTCTGAGGTAAGACATATATGCTTTGGTTAAACAAAATGTTATTCACAATACGTGTTACAATCAACTGCATGCAACAAGGACATGAACTGTATGCAACAAGGACATGAACTGTATGCAACAAGGACATGAACTGTATGCAACAAGGACATGAACTGTATGCAACAAGGACATGAACTGCATGCAACAAGGACATGAACTGTATGCAACAAGGACACGAACTGTATGCAACAAGGACATGAACTGTATGAAACAAGGACATGAACTGTATGCAACAAGGACATGAACTGTATGCAACAAGGACATGAACTCAGCAAGCTTATATTACCTGACCAAAACGTTACAATATTGTTGCTTTGAGTTGCTTCTATGTTGATGTTTTTCTTCTGATTTTGTTTTTATAATGAAGCTCCTGTTTGTTTTGACATGCCCTACCCAATTTTCTCCAGCAGATAATTAAAATCAAACATACGTACACGGGTACATAATGATGTAGACCATGTTGTGGTGATACCCTCCTCACTGCCAGGTTCAGTTAGTCACGGTATGTAACTTAATCGGAAGAAAATAATTACTTTATTCATTAGCGACTATCAAGTATTTGATCCAGTTGTACACAGTGAGCCTTATATCACAGGAACACAACAGTACTAAAATCAAGAGTACTGATCAAGAAACAAAGACGCACAAAGCAATTGAAAACTGTGACTGTTGCACATAACAGCTTACTTGACCTCCGCCTCAATGTGCATGGGAAACCCCAACTGTGACTTGGAGACATGCTACTGTTGTTAGTATACATAAACACAATGTACTGGTTTCCAGATCAAGAAGTTGTCTCGATGGGAGGTGATCGACGTTGTGAGAACCATGTCTACAGAACAGGCAAAGCAGGGGCAGGACGAAACAGGTGTGTGTGTCTCTCTGTCTGTCTGTCTGTCTGTCTGTGTGTGTGTGTGTCTCTCTGTCTGTCTATCTGTCTGTCTGTCTATGTGTGTGTGTGTCTCTCTGTCTGTCTGTCTATGTGTGTGTGTGTGTCTCTCTGTCTCTCTGTCTGTGTGTGTGTGTGTCTCTCTCTGTCTCTTCCTCTGTCTCTCTGTCTGTGTGTGTGTCTCTCTCTGTCTCTTCCTCTGTCTATCTGTCTGTCTGTCTGTCTGTCTGTCTGTCTATGTGTGTGTGTGTGTGTGTCTGTCTGTGTCTGTCTGTGTCTGTCAGTCTGTCTTTGTCTGTCTGTGCATATGTGTGTGCTTGCTTGAGTGCGTGCATGTGCATACAAGCAAGACAAACACATGCCTGTGTGTCTGACCTGTGTGTCTGACCTGTGTGACTGACCTGTGTGTCTGACCTGTGTGACTGACCTGTGTGTCTGACCTGTGTGACTGACCTGTGTGACTGACCTGTGTGACTGACCTGTGTGTCTGACCTGTGTGACTGACCTGTGTGTCTAACCTGTGTGTCTGACCTGTGTGTCTGACCTGTGTGACTGACCTGTGTGTCTGACCTGTGTGACTGACCTGTGTGACTGACCTGTGTGTCTGACCTGTGTGACTGACCTGTGTGACCTGTGTGTCTGACCTGTGTGACTGACCTGTGTGTCTGACCTGTGTGTCTGACCTGTGTGTCTGACCTGTGTGTCTGACCTGTGTGACTGACCTGTGTGTCTAACCTGTGTGTCTGACCTGTGTGTCTGACCTGTGTGTCTGACCTGTGTGTCTGACCTGTGTGACTGACCTGTGTGTCTGACCTGTGTGACTGACCTGTGTGTCTGACCTGTGTGTCTGACCTGTGTGACTGACCTGTGTGACTGACCTGTGTGACTGACCTGTGTGACTGACCTGTGTGACTGACCTGTGTGACTGACCTGTGTGACTGACCTGTGTGTCTGACCTGTGTGAATGACCTGTGTGACTGACCTGTGTGACTGACCTGTGTGACTGACCTGTGTGACTGACCTGTGTGACTGACCTGTGTGACCGACCTGTGTGACTGACCTGTGTGACCTGTGTGTCTGACCTGTGTGACTGACCTGTGTGTCTGACCTGTGTGTCTGACCTGTGTGTCTGACCTGTGTGTCTGACCTGTGTGTCTGACCTGTGTGACTGACCTGTGTGACTGACCTGTGTGACTGACCTGTGTGACTGACCTGTGTGACTGACCTGTGTGACTGGCCTGTGTGACTGACCTGTGTGACTGACCTGTGTGACTGACCTGTGTGACCTGTGTGTCTGACCTGTGTGACTGACCTGTGTGTCTGACCTGTGTGTCTGACCTGTGTGTCTGACCTGTGTGACTGACCTGTGTGACCTGTGTGACTGACCTGTGTGACTGACCTGTGTGTCTGACCTGTGTGACTGACCTGTGTGTCTGACCTGTGTGACCTGTGTGTCTGACCTGTGTGACTGACCTGTGTGTCTGACCTGTGTGTCTGACCTGTGTGACTGACCTGTATGACTGACCTGTGTGTCTGACATGTGTGACTGACCTGTGTGACTGACCTGTGTGACTGACCTGTGTGACTGACCTGTGTGTCTGACCTGTGTGTCTGACCTGTGTGTCTGACCTGAGTGACTGACCTGTGTGTCTGACCTGTGTGACTGACCTGTGTGTCTGACCTGTGTGACTGACCTGTGTGTCTGACCTGTGTGACTGATCTGTGTGACTGACCTGTGTGACTGACCTGTGTGACTGACCTGTGTGTCTGACCTGTGTGACTGACCTGTGTGTCTGACCTGTGTGTCTGACCTGTGTGTCTGACCTGTGTGACTGACCTGTATGACTGACCTGTGTGTCTGACATGTGTGACTGACCTGTGTGACTGACCTGTGTGACTGACCTGTGTGACTGACCTGTGTGTCTGTTGGTTGCAGGGTTCATGAAGTTTGCTCGCGGCAACCGCTACTCAGCGGCAGAACACATGGAGCGCTACAAAGAGGAGTGTCAGAGAATCTTTGAGCTACAGAACAGGTATGAACACATACTTCCAGGAATTTCACATATTATGAATCTATGAGTTCTAAAGTAGCTTTACTTTGAAATGAGCTTTTCTGTTTTGCTTGCTACAGAAACAACCATCTCCACCATCCTCTTGTTCGTTGTTAGAATCTCTTGGGTGGACTGGCTTCTTCAATCTGTATGTCTTCAGCATAAGGGGATAAGATGCTAAATATCTTGGGAATGATCATTTAAAAGTTCTATTGATGGTGCTAATTCTGACCGACTATTTTTGTTAATCTTTTTTCGTCTTCAGGGCAGGTATGCAGGAGTGGTGGTTGGAAACTCTAGTCTGGTATAAACACTACACTTAGTTTATCCCAGATTAAAGTCTCTAATCTCGACTCATGCATACCAGCCTGGATGTCTTTGATATTATTATTATTATTATTGTTGTGATCATTTTTATGCGCCTAATCTAGATATAGCCCTAGGCGCTTACATATTAATTTCTGCCGTTTCAAATGGAATTTTTTACAGACAGACAGACAAACAGACATTTTTTACACACAATATATAACGCATTCACATTGGCCAGTAAAGCTCAGTAGCCTATTAGGCGAGCATTCACCTTTCACGGCCTTTATTCCAAGTCAAACGGGTATTTGGTGGACATTTTTATCTATGCCTATACAATTTTGCCAGGAAAGACCCTTTTGTCAATCGTGGGATCTTTAACGTGCACACCCCAATGTAGTGTACACGAAGGGACCTCTGTTTTTCGTCTCATCCGAAAGACTAGCACTTGAACCCACCACCTAGGTTAGGAAAGGGGGGAGAAAATTGCGGCCTGACCCAGGGTCGAACACGCAACCTCTCGCTTCCGAGCGCAAGTGCGTTACCACTCGGCCACCCAGTCCATATAGATGTGATGTAAACATGAAAGATATCGACGTTGTCACAGAATTTTGGCGCAACTAATTTTAGACAGCTTTTCAGCAGAAGGCCAAAACTGATTATCTTTATTCTGGAATAGTGTTTGTATTTGTATCTGGTATGGATAGAAAGATAAACAAAATGTTAAATCCTGTCTTGTCCATCCTGTCTTGTCCATCCTGTCTTGTCCATCCTGTCTTGTCCATCCTGTCTTGTCCATCCTGTCTTGTCCATCCTGTCTTGTCCATCCTGTCTTGTCCATCATGTCTTGTCCATCATGTCTTGTCCATCATGTCTTGTCCATCCTGTCTTGTCCATCATGTCTTGTCCATCCTGTCTTGTCCATCCTGTCTTGTCCATCATGTCTTGTCCATCATGTCTTGTCCATCCTGTCTTGTCCATCATGTCTTGTCCATCCTGTCTTGTCCATCCTGTCTTGTCCATCCTGTCTTGTCCATCCTGTCTTGTCCATCCTGTCTTGTCCATCCTGTCTTGTCCATCCTGTCTTGTCCATCCTGTCTTGTCCATCATGTCTTGTCCATCATGTCTTGTCCATCATGTCTTGTCCATCCTGTCTTGTCCATCCTGTCTTGTCCATCATGTCTTGTCCATCATGTCTTGTCCATCCTGTCTTGTCCATCATGTCTTGTCCATCATGTCTTGTCCATCCTGTCTTGTCCATCATGTCTTGTCCATCATGTCTTGTCCATCATGTCTTGTCCATCATGTCTTGTCCATCGTATTTGAGAGAATATTCCTCATGGAGAATGTTTGTCCAAAGCACAAAAACATCCAAATCTCCAAGAATCGAGTTACACCAAAATTCCAAGATGACGACGTTAAAGTTGTGTTATTTTGATTAAAACAAATTCCTGGTACTTTTCCATTGATTTGTAGTTTATAATAGTATAATTTTCTGATTTCCAACTGCAGGGTGCTGGGGTCAGAGGAGGTGCTGTCCACGGACGAGGAGTCGACGTCAGGTGAAGATTCCGACTTTGAGGAGATGGGCAAAAACATCGAGAGCATGCTCTCCAACAAGAAGACGAGCTCACAGGTGTGTGTTCACTGTGTGTTCAGTGCGTCTTCGCTCTGTCTTTCTGTGTTCATTCACCTGTCTCCAACTAGAAGACCAGCTCACAGGTGTGTGTTCACTCTGGCTTCCTTGGACATGGAGATGCACTCCTGCTTTGCACAAGATTGAAATTAAGCACACAAACAGTCACATGACTGTGTGTGTGTCTGTCCGTCAATAATGTTGTGGATATGGCCGTATGGTATAAATGACAGGTGATTGTGTTATTAATGAGTTTATTTTCTGTATTATAAGTGTTTGTCTGCCACAGGCGCCAATCAAGTGCTTAAACTGCTCTTCAGTCTTCTGCAATCTAGTCAGGCATGCAATTTAACACTCGAGTCCCGCTAATCGCGATCTCAGCTAGACGCCCCTGATTTTCTACAGGCACCATGAAGTGCTTCAGCTTTTTGCGTTATAGCAGGTGGCAGAAAAAGCAAACTATCAAAGAAGAAATCTACATGCTTTCTGCCAAAGACAAAACGCGTGTCAACTCAGACTCACACAAAGCAAAACAAAACAAAAAAGCTTATCCATGTAACTGACGCATCTAAAAACGTAAACGTCAACCATTGATTTTGATCCACTAATCATTCTGATCTAACTATCGTTGGTGTCAAATAGTATGTTGTCAATATAAGACCAGCGCTAAACCCAACATGTATTCGTGCGGTGTGTGTGTGTGCAGCAGTGAGTCGCTATACGCGTACAGTGTATGTCTGTGTCTGTCTGTGTCTGATTAACTAGTAAGTTTGTGACGACGTATGAGTCGGAGAAAAAAGAAAAGAAATCGTCATCTGCTGATAAAAGAAAACGTGTCATCGCAGTTAATCTTTTGAGAACTTAGTTGCCAACAGAAGCGTCACACTTGCGAGAAACGCAGTAACACATACACATGAACATTGTAGCACAACCACATGCCAGGCGTGCGTGCGCACGCGCACACACACACACACGCACGCACATACACACATGCACGCACACACACACATGCACTCACACGGCAAACGCACACACGCCAACGTGACGCTCACAGGCTTTTTGTGACCAACAAGGGAAATAACCGCGTTTTTCTCTGACTCAGAAGAGAACGCAGTTTCTTCCCTTTAATTGGACCCCAAACTGCATAACCTTCCAATAACAATACCTTTCTTGTTTTTTTATTCTGAACTTTGGAACGTTGGCAGGCTATTTGTTTTTGGCTTTTTATTTGTGTTGTGTTTTGTGATTGTGTTTTGTGATTGTGTTTACAGTTGAGCATGGAGAAGGAGGAGCAGGAGAGGAGGGAGCTGAGAAGGATGCTGATGGGGGAGCCGCCGGACAAAGACAAGGACAAAAAGAAAGGCGCCGCCAGGGATGAGATGCCTAACTTGGTGAGCGAGGGAGGGAGGAGGGGAGGGAAGGGAGGGAGGTGAGAAGGTTTGACTCTTTGCATCCCGCACACAATGACACTGTCTCTCATGCACTTTCCAAGTCTGTGTCTGTGTGTGTCACTGTGTTGGTGTGTGCGTGCGTGCGTATGTGCGTGTCTTGGTGATTTATGAACATTGTGGGTCATGTCATTGATGTGCATGTGAGCGTTTCATTACACTAACTGTGTTGTGTTTACCAACGCTAGGAGGGCCGAAAGTTGAAGATCACGCGCACCTTTCTGGACGAGTATGGCAAGCAGTACACTCGCTCAGAGATCGTCAGGAACTCAGCCGTCGTCAACACATACGTCCGCATCCGTCAGACCAAGGACCCCAGCTTCATGTGAGTGAGATGGACAAATGGCGAACTGACATGGTTGAAACGACAAACAGAAGACAGATTAAGGGCACTAGTTAGTGAGACAGGAAAATGTTTAAACTTCAAACGACAAACAGCAGAAAGCATTTTATTGAAGTGAGGTTCAATGGTTCTGATACCAGACTTCACACACATTCCCTTCCATCTGAACCAAGTCTGGTTTGGGATCTAGGATCATGGTTTAAGTGAGTGAGACAGACCTATGGTAGTATCAGAACGTTCAAAGTGCTTTCACTTGCGTATCAACAAAGTCTGTCTTGGGTTGTGATCAATAATATTTGTGTTTGAACTGTTGCAGCAAGCAGTTTGCGGCCATGGACGATCAGATGAAGGATGAGATGAGGAAGGAAAGACGCAGGTCAGTTTTAATGAACACCTTGATTGTTATGTGTTACCCTGTGAACACTAGCTGCTTCACCCGTGTCTTGCTTGCTTGTTTTCATCTGAAAATCTCAGCATTGAGAAAGTGTTGTTGAATAAGCAGTTTGTCAACGTTGCTAAATGATATCAGCACTTTTATTACTTCTTGAAAATGTGTATGGCATTAGTGAAGATGTTTTCTCATGTGTAACTGCAAAATGAGCTTTTTTTGTTTCAAATTTGTTTCTGCAGAATACAAGAGTGGGTTGTTTACTGACAGCCTTGTTTGTGTTCTGCAGTATTAGTTTAGAGTAGCTTCTTTACAAGAGTGGGATGTTTACTGACAGCCTTGTTTGTGTTCTGCAGTATTAGTTTAGAGTAGCTTCTTTACAAGAGTGGGATGTTTACTGACAGACTTGTTTGTGTTCTCCAGACTTCAAGAGCAATTGCGACGCATCAAGCGGAACCAGGAAAAGCCGTCGGCGCCGCCGCCCCCCAAGAAACCCAAGAAGAAGAAAGAGACGGCCGTCTTACTCAAGGTGAGGCAACAGTCATCACATTTTGTTTGGGGAGTCAAACTTTCCCACGTGACATTAGAGGCCAGTCACGAGAGAGGCATAAACTCTTGGACAAGGAGTACATGTAGAAAGCTTGCCTCACAAAAAGCAAGAGTATTTATTCACTTTTTCACAACCCATACAAACCCAACAGAGTTATTTCAAGAATTTGTCTATTGGTTCTGTGCAGTTCTTGCTTGCATTGTGCTATGAGCTCTTCCATTCATGACCAACCCCATGACCACGGGGGCCTAGTAGCTCTGTTGGTAGAGCACTGGACTTATGATCTGCGGGTTTGAATCCGGACTGGGTCGGACACGGGTCAACTTTATGTGCAGACTCAGAGACGGTATCCATGTTCAACCCCTGTGTCACCACTGTGGCACATAAAAGACCTCGGTCATTCTGCCATAATTGCAGGTGGTTTATTACACCTAAACACACACACACACACACACCTGGGTAGCGCGACTCTGTCGCTGCTAGCTTTCCACTGGGAGAAAGCGACCCGGATTTCCCAGCAATGGGACAATAAAGTTATGAAAATGAAAATGACAAAATGAAACGTGTGTTTTAGATGAAGTGCGGTGCGTGTGGGGGTATCGGCCACATGCGAACCAACAAGGAGTGTCCGCAATACAACAAGGGGGGCGCCACCGGGCCCGTGCAGGTTGCCATGACGGAGGAACAGGAGGAGGAGGAGGAGAAGAACTTGCCCGTGGCCGACGAGGAGCTCATCAACGTGGAGGGCACCAAGATCACCGTCTCCAAGGTCATCTTCGAGAGGTGAGAGGTCAACTGAGGAAAGAGTCGTCTTGTCTTGTTGTTTTCATTGTTTTGCTCCATGTGATAAGAATTAAATACAGAGGTGAGAGAAGGACTGTGGAGAAAGTCATCATGTCTTGTTTCGCGGAGATGAGTTGTTGGCATACAGTAAAACCTGTCAAATAAGGACACCCTTGGGACCAGACAAAAGTGTCCTTATTCTGCAGGTGTCCTTATTAGACAGGTGCAAGTAAATGCGACAAAGTCAAGTTGAGAGCGATCTCGTGCGAGCTGCACAAGCCAAGGTTCGAAGTTCTCGCGATGTTCAAAGCATAAAAAATAGCGTGTCTCGCGAGAGCTGCTCAGATACCGAATAATATCAACTGATCGATTTATCATCTTCTTCGTCGATCGAACTTCCCAGCTTGCTGTGGATGTCCGTATTTAGCAGGTATATGACTTATTATGGACCCAAAATACGTGTCCGCGTCCGTAATGCCGAGGTGGCCGTAACGTACAGGTGTTTTACAGTGTAAAGCAGTCCGTGCCGAGACTGACTGTCCGTATTCTGCGAGTGTCCGCTAAGTCCAGTGACCGTATTTGACAGTTTTCACTGTACTTGTCCCAACACTGGGGTGGTTTTGTAGCTCTGTGGGTAGTGCGCTGGCCTTATAACCAGTTCGTTGCTATCGGCGTTGGTTTGAAACTGGGTCTAAAACAACAACAAATCTGAATGTATACACAGGAAAATATGAATAGCAAATGGTAATTATTAACATAATTATAAATCAATTGATGAAACACAAACAGCTCTTCCGAGGAATTTGTTTTCAAGACTCAACTTTGTACATGTATACTGGTTTTTAAACATGCAGACGCTGATAACACAATTACATCTTCTTACAGGGCAGAGAACATGAGACAAGTCAATGGTGCTGAAGGACATGTATACTGGTTTTAACATGTAAATCCTGATAACACAGTTAAATCCTCTCCTTGAGCTTTTAATGATAAAAATGAAGTATGTGTTGCTTAGGACTAATACTAGCCGCGACATGAAGATTAAGCTAGGGTAGGTACATGCATACTTGTTTTGAAAGATGTAGACTCTGATAACTCAGTGAAATCGTCTTGCAGAGCTGAGAACATGCTTAAGTACATGTATGCTATGTTTTAGACATGTAGATTCTGATAAGACACACTTCAATCGCGTTCCAGAGCTGAGAACATCCGGCGCAAGTCTATGGTGCTGAAGATCCCCAAACAAGCTGTGGAGACCAAGAAGAAACGCCGCATCGGTAGCACCATCCACTGCGACTATCTCAAGGTCAGTTAGCACACTGCAGCACAATCTGATCTGATAGATATACAGAATACTACATGGCTTGCTGCGTGATGTCAGTTAGCACACTGCAGCACAATCTGATCTGATAGATATAGAGAATACTACATGGCTTGCTGCGTGATGTCAGTTAGCACACTGCAGCACAATCTGATCTGATAGATATAGAGAATACTACATGGCTTGCTGCGTGATGTCAGTTAGCACACTGCAGCACAATCTGATCTGATAGATATACAGAATACTACATGGCTTGCTGCGTGATACCAGATTTACATGACTTAAAAAAATAAAAAAAATACTGAAATGTGAGCGAAAGCAAGCTTATTAAAATTTGAAAAAGCAATTAGTGTAAGCCTGCTGTCACACATCAAGCCATGTAACATTCTGTTTATTCTACATTCTGTATTTGCGTGCCTTCTGCTCAGAGCATCCAAATTGAAGATGTGTTTTATGGAACCTCTATCTCTTCCAAAGCCCTGTGAAAACAGTGCGAGTTATTTACAGTTAACTATGGAAGTTTTACACTTAACAGTGGGATTTTTGCAGTTAACAGTTGAGGAATTTTACAGTTAACAGTGTGGGAATTTGTACAGTTAAGTTCATGGGCATGAAGTTGTTGTGGAGTAACCTGCATGTCACCTGTCAGCCATTGCAGACTGGATGGTCAGTTGTTGTGGAGTAACCTGCATGTCACCTGTCAGCCATTGCAGACTGGATGGTCAGCTTGTATTTTGTGTATTGTGTATGTTGACAGAAGCCCAAACAGTCGTCCAATCGCCGGCGAACCGACCCAGTGGTGACCCTATCCAGCATGCTAGAGGTCATTCTCAATGAGATGCGACAGCTGCCGGGCGTAAGTTTAAAATTAAATTTTTTTTTTAATGTAGTGAGAATGCTTTTTCTTCTGCTCAGTGTTTTTTTGAAGGGTTTATTGAAATTAGGTCTTTGCACAGGAATGAAAGTTTGCATCTGGAGTTCCAGATTGAGAAAATGGTTACCGAATACATTTGTTATTGGAATATCCATCTTGACTTAGATGAAGAGTGCTTAAACTTTGAAGAAATGTGTAGATTTCCTTGCATATGGCGGATCAGAAGTGTTTAAAAAATCACTCGATTGCTCTCATTACCGGGGTCTTTGTCCCCGAGATCCCAACAGCTTTGCTGCCCCTTCATCTTGCCGGTAACCTGCCGCCTCCTGGAATCACGTTTTGTTTTCTGTTTTTCTGTTTTCCCAACCCCCATCCCTAGCTGTGTCAGGCATCTTCTGATGGCAAACTAGGAACCCGTACGATTTCGGCGTATTTTGTGCGCATGCTTGTCTAGAACACGATCAGTACGGTCAGTGGAAAGAAATATGACGAGAAAATATCATAATCTACTTTTCTTTACAAGAGCACGCATCCAGAACCCGATGCAGTATTTTGACATATGATCACAGTTTTTGTAAGTAAACATTGAAAGAAGAATTTGTTTTAATTGTATTGCTAAACTTGATTAATGGTGCGATGTTTGAATCATGGATATTTAAATTCTGCGTGAAGTACGCTCTTTTGTCTGAAAATACACCAATTTTTTTGGAAAATACTCCCAAGTGCAAAACAGGGGTTCCCAGGTCTGCGCTAGATTGTGTGCAAAGTTTTTCTTTGTGTACTTAGTGTAGGGATGGGACCATAACAGTAGAAGTCTCAAAGCTCGCTGTGCGATGAGAGTTTGTCTTTGTGTACACAGTGTAGGGATGGTACCATAACAGTAGAAGTCTCAAAGCTCGCTGTGCGATGAGAGTTTGTCTTTGTGTACACAGTGTAGGGATGGTACCATAACAGTAGAAGTCTCAAAGCTCGCTGTGCGATGAGAGTTTGTCTTGATAATATTGTTGTGATGTTCGTATCGTTGTGATGACTGTGTCAGACCCAGCCGTTCCTGTTCCCGGTAACCCAGAAGGACGTTCCCGATTACTACAAGATCATCAAAAGACCCATGGACCTGCAAAGCGTGAGAGAGGTCAGTCTGAATACATTGCTATTTTCATGACATGAGAGAGGTCGGTCTGAATAAATTGCTATTTTCATGACACGAGAGAGGTCAGACTGAACACTCGTGTTAATACATTGCTATTTTCATGACATCAAGTGGGTTTTGTACAGTGGAGTCCGGGTACAACGAATCTCAAGGGAGATACATTTTAGTTCGTTATATCAGTAATTCGCTGTAGAGTTTTCAACCCTAAATGGCCTCAAGACAAGTTTTCCCAATCACCTTCAAAAGATCGTCCCATCGATCTTTCCTTTGAGAGTACAATCTCTGCATGATTTCAACAGCTTCATAATATAATCCATAGAGAGAGGCAAACTAACAGCGGGAGGTGCATGAAAAGCGTCAGTTTTCACGATAAAACTTTGACTCGCTCATTCACGGGACATAACTGCACTCCGGACTGTCCACAGTGTTGAGCAATTTAGGAGACTTCACTGCCTGAGGAGAGTATTGATTCATACGAACGCGTGGTTCTATATCGCGTCACTCGGTCACGGATCGGAGAAAACAAAAAAACAGTTCCAGATTTCAAAACCATGTTTGTCAGCCATTGTTTTTAGCAAGACAGACCACATGTGCACGAGCTTCGCTGACGTACATCGCAAAATGTTATGACGTCACCACAACTTTCGGTTTTGGTTCGATCTGTTCCGTGCACCTCCCGCTGTTAGTTTGTTCAGAGTTCGCTCATCACGCGATGTGCACTTGTGTTTGTGTATTTTTGTCTTTGGAGACAATTATTGACATCAGTTCGTTGTAGCCTTGTGACGTTTAGAGACAAAACGGCTCTGGGGCGATGAAAACGTGTTTGTTAAAAGAGGGGTTCGTTATGCAAATGAGTTCAAAAGGTTCGATGTAGCCGGAAAGAAACAAGTAAGAAATAGAAGGCTGTCTGCCGGGAAATCAATGGCAGTTTGTTAAAAGAGGGATTTCGTTATACCCAGGTTCGTTATAGCTGGACTCCACTGTACATTGTATTTTGAGTGCATTCATCAGTTTTGGAATCACTGTTTAGATTTTGTCTGTTTTGTAAGGGGTCTTTGGAAATAATGGGTTTTCTTCTGTCTTTGTCTGTCTTTGTCTGTGTTTTTAAATGCACACACAGTAGTTTTTCATAAAGGAATAATACAATTTTCCCAAAGCCCATGTGTCCTCCAAAGGCCCCATTTCAACATTTGTGCTGTTAGTTTTGTAACTGTACAGACACAAATGATGATCAGCATCAAATGATTTTGTATGAGCAGCAATTATTTTGTTTCTGATCCATGTTACATATATCGAAGGTGAGTCGTATGAGTGTTTGAATTTCTTGTTTTGTATACAGCATAGTCATGTAGTCAGCATAACCTCAGTCTGCTTCTTCTCGTTCGCTCCTTCTTGACATCCACTCCTGTGGCATCACCTCAGTTACTTGGGTTGTAGGTATAAGTTTGTGTTTGCTGGTGGCCTGTCTCACATGGTGACTGCAGTGTTTTGTAAGGAACGTGTTTGCTGGTGGCCTGTCTCACATGGTGACTGCAGGGTTTTGTAAGGAACGTGTTTGCTGCTGGTGGCCTATCTCACATGGTGACTGCAGTGTTTTGTAAGGAACGTGTTTGCTGGTGGCCTGTCTCACATGGTGACTGCAGTGTTTTGTAAGGAACGTGTTTGCTGGTGGCCTGTCTCACATGGTGACTGCAGGGTTTTGTAAGGAACGTGTTTGCTGCTGGTGGCCTGTCTCACATGGTGACTGCAGTGTTTTGTAAGGAACGTGTTTGCTGGTGGCCTGTCTCACATGGTGACTGCAGGGTTTTGTAAGGAACGTGTTTGCTGCTGGTGGCCTATCTCACATGGTGACTGCAGTGTTTTGCTCTGAACAGAACGTGCGCAACAAGAAGTACAACTCCAGGGAAGAGTTCCTCAACGATGTCAACCAGATTGTGGAGAACAGCAAGCTGTATAACGGTAAGTGCCAAGTCAACAGAAGCACACTTTTAGTTTTAATGAAGTAGAAGCACAATGCCTTTGACTTAGTCGTCCACCTACCCACACACTGAATACCAACCCCGGCAAAGAAATTTGCAATTTTTATCACACAAACACACATGCACACATGCACAACTATAGTTTTTGTTAAGTCTCTTATTCTGTTGATTGAAATATGTAATCTTCGAAGAGTACTCTTCATGTGTTGGCCACTTTGCTCTCTTTGGGGAAGAAAGGAAATCAATTGCATCTATCCCGGATAGCCATATTGGTTGGAGGGATGTTAACAAGTCGCGTAAGGCGAAATTACTACATTTAGTCAAGCTGTGGAACTCACAGAATGAAACTGAACGTAGTCCGCCGCGAGTGCAAAACGCAGTGAAAGTGACGAGCCTGTTTGGCGCGGCAGCGGTTGCGCTGTGCTTCATAGCACGCTTTACTGTACCTCTCTTCGTTTTAACTTTCTGAGCGTGTTTTTAATCCAAACATATCATATCTATATGTTTTTGGAATCAGGAACCGACAAGGAATAAGATGAAATAGTTTTTAAATCGATTTCGGAAATTTAATTTTGATCATAATTTTTATATTTTTAATTTTCAGAGATTGTTTTTAATCCAAATATAACATATGTATATGTTTTTGGAATCAGAAAATGACGAAGAATAAGATGAAATTGTTTTTAGATCGTTTAATAAAAAAATAATTTTAATTACAAGTTTCCGATTTTTAATGACCAAACTCACTCATTAGTTTTTAAGCCACCAAGCTGAAATGCAATACCAAACCCCGGCCTTCGTCGAAGATTGCTTTGCCAAAATTTCAATCAATTTAATTGAAAAATGAGGGTGTGACAGTGCCGCCTCAACTTTTACAAAAAGCCGGATATGACGTCATCAAAGGTATTTATCGAAAAAAGGAAAAAAACGTCCGGGGATATCATACCCAGGAACTCTCATGTCAAATTTCATAAAGATCGGCCCAGTAGTTTAGTCTGAATCGCTCTACACACACACACACACACACGCACACACACACACACATACACCACACCCTCGTCTCGATTCCCCCCCTACGTTAAAACATTTAGTCAAAACTTGACTAAATGTAAAAATGATAACCAACTAACCAACTAACCAACTCTTGAGTGAATTTCAAATTGCACTCTTGAAAATCTTGTTCACGAACGTAAAAGAAAAAGTTTAAAACACTCTTGTGAATTGTTCCTTTTTAACTATCTTGTAAACTTTGTGTTGGCTTATAAAGTGTAACCCCCCTTATACAGTGTAACCGCCCTTATACAGTGTAACCGCCCGTTTTAGACCTCAAATATTTGAGAAAATCAGGTCTTGAAAAGGGAGGAGTCTTAAAATGGCCATAAACGTACAGAGGTTTGTTCGTTCATGGGCTGAAACTCCCACGGCTTTTACGTGTATGACCGTTTTTACCCCGCCATTTAGGCAGCCATACGCCGCTTTCGGAGGAAGCATGCTGGGTATTTTCGTGTTTCTATAACCCACCGAACTCTGACATGGATTACAGGATCTTTTTCGTGCGCACTTGGTCTTGTGCTTGCGCGTGTACACACGGGGGTGTTCGGACACCGAGGAGAGTCTGCACACAAAGTTGACTCTGAGAAATAAATCTCTCGCCGAACGTGGGGACGAACTCACGCTGACAGCGGCCAACTGGATACAAATCCAGCGCGCTACCGACTGAGCTACATCCCCGCCCTACGTACAGAGGTTATGAACAGAGACTCTGAGAAAGCAAGGACTTTTGAAGGGGGGGGGGGGGGGGGGTGTTCCACTGTACACACGTTATCACTGTACTGTGTTATTGCAGGTGCTCCCCACATGCTGACCCTGACAGCACAGTCCATGCTGGAACACTGCCTCAAGAGATTCGCTGAGGTAAGTGTCATCACCAACTTCACTTGTGGTGGACTTTTTGACATTACAGTGTTCTAGATGGTCGAACGTGTAGCAAAGACCTGTACGCGTACGTGTAGATATTGCGTCACTTGTGACCCACTTTTTTCTCCAATGTTCCAAATGCATACGTTGTTTTGCTCCCACCAGGACTGTAGATCTTGGCAAACGCGTGACGTAAATACTAGATTTGATGACGTTACCCGTACACGTTCCCGTACACTCAATCAATCAATCAATGAGGCTTATATCGCGCATATTCCGTGGGTACAGTTCTAGGCGCTCTGCAGTGATGCCGTGTGAGATGAAATTTTATACGGCCAGTAATTGCAGCCATTTCGGCGCATATTTACCTTTCACGGCCTATTATTCCAAGTCACACGGGTATAGGTAGACAATTATTAACTGTGCCTAAGCAATTTTTGCCAGGAAAGACCCTTTTGTCAATCGTGGGATCTTTAACGTGCACACCCAATGTAGTGTACACGGGGGGGAGTTCGGACACCGAAGAGAGTCTGCACACAAATTTGACTCTGAAATAAATTTCCGCCGAACCTGGGATCGAACTCACGCTGACAGCGGCCAACTGAATACAAATCCAGCGCGCTACCAACTGAGCTACATCCCCGTACACGTGCTGAAAAGTGCCACATCTAGATCTTGCTATTATCGTGGTGACTGATGCGGTATCTTTGAGTTTTATTGGACCGACAATGTTTCACTGTGTGTGTTTTAAGCGAGAGCCAAAGTTCATGCGGCTGGAGAAAGCCATCAACCCGTTGCTAGACGACAACGACCAGGTGGCGCTCTCTTTCATCTTTGAGGGCATCGTGCAGAAAATGAAGGCCGTGGAAAATGTGAGTTACACCTTGTATTTACATATGTGTAAATCTTTTTGAAATATTTACATATGTGAAGGAATGAAAATTGTGCAAAATCAAAAACCAAGAAAGGTAGGTTGTTGGAACGTGTGTTATTGACAAAACAATACATTCACAAATATATCGACCCAACGGTCTTTTAAGTGCACAGACAAACAATAACGAAAACTTATCTGGCTGATTTTTCCTTCCGCCTAGCTCCTACGTTTGTTAAGCATGGGTGAGATTGTGGTGAATCACTCATTCACAGAACAAGACACCTAAAACTAGCAGTCCAGGACAGCAGACTCTGAATGTCTGGTTCCCTGTATTTCAGGCAGCAGACCCAGTGACTTGTCCCCCTTTTCTTCACACGTTGTAATTCAGTGGATGTTTGTCGTGCAGACGTTGTTATTCACTTGATGTTTGGGTTGCAGAGCTGGCCGTTCCAGACGTTGTTATTCACTTGATGTTTGGGTTGCAGAGCTGGCCGCTCCAGACGTTGTTATTCACTTGATGGTTGGGTTGCAGAGCTGGCCGCTCCAGACGTTGTTATTCACTTGATGTTTGGGTTGCAGAGCTGGCCGTTCCAGACGTTGTTATTCACTTGATGTTTGGGTTGCAGAGCTGGCCGTTCCAGACGTTGTTATTCACTTGATGTTTGGGTTGCAGAGCTGGCCGTTCCAGACGCCTGTGAACAAGAAGAATGTGAAGGATTACTACGAACACATCACCAAACCCATGGACCTGGCCACACTGCACAAGGTACTGCACATTAATAGTAGCCCCCCTTATGTTTGTTGCTCTCTTTCCATCAGTTGCACATTACCTCTCTCATCTTTAATCTCTCACTTTGAGTAGCACATTACCAGGTTTCTTTAGTTTATGCACAATTCTGCGAAGTCCAAGATTGGCATATTTGTAGCATACTGTGAAAACAACTAAGTCTTTACTAGCACACAAAAATTACAAAGTATTTCATTGGCATATTTGTAGTAGCACACAAGAAAATAGCTAAGTCCATGATTGGCACATTCGTAGCACATAATAAAATAACTAAGTCTGTGATTGGCACATTTCTAGCGCGTAAGAAAATAACTAAGTCCATGATTGGCACATTTCTAGCACATGCAAAAAGCACACCGTTGTTGGTTAGCACATTTCTGCTGTAGAATAAAATGACAAGTCCATGATTGGCACATTTCTAGCATAGGATTGAAACCTGTAGCACATTTTGTGGTATACCACAAATGTACCAATGGTTGTTCGTGGCACATTTGTAGTATACATTTGGTACATTTAGTACATTTGTAGCATAGGATTAGCACAAAATTGGTATACCAATAATGTGCTTAGAACCGTAGGGGATCTCTCATTTTTGCTGCTTTCTTCTGTCTGTCAGTAGCACATTACCTCTCTCCTTTTTGCTGCTCACTTCTGTCTGTCAGTAGCACATTACCTCTCTCCTTTTTGCTGCTCACTTCTGTCTGTCAGTAGCACATTACCTCTCTCCTTTTTGCTGCTCTGTTCTGTCTGTCAGTAGCACATTACCTCTGTCCTTTTTGCTGCTCACTTCTGTCTGTCAGTAGCACATTACCTCTCTCCTTTTTGCTGCTCTCTTCTGTCTGTCAGTAGCACATTACCTCTCTCCTTTTTGCTGCTCACTTCTGTCTGTCAGTAGCACATTACCTCTCTCCTTTTTGCTGCTCACTTCTGTCTGTCAGTAGCACATTACCTCTCTCCTTTTTGCTGCTCACTTCTGTCTGTCAGTAGCACATTACCTCTCTCATTTTTGCTGCTCACTTCTGTCTGTCAGTAGCACATTACCTCTCTCCTTTTTGCTGCTCACTTCTGTCTGTCAGTAGCACATTACCTCTCTCCTTTTTGCTGCTCACTTCTGTCTGTCAGTAGCACATTACCTCTCTCCTTTTTGCTGCTCACTTCTGTCTGTCAGTAGCACATTACCTCTCTCCTTTTTGCTGCTCACTTCTGTCTGTCAGTAGCACATTACCTCTCTCATTTTTGCTGCTCACTTCTGTCTGTCAGTAGCACATTACCTCTCTCCTTTTTGCTGCTCACTTCTGTCTGTCAGTAGCACATTACCTCTCTCCTTTTTGCTGCTCACTTCTGTCTGTCAGTAGCACATTACCTCTCTCCTTTTTGCTGCTCTGTTCTGTCTGTCTGTCAGTAGCACATTACCTTTCTCCTTTTTGCTACTTTCTTCTTCTCAGTAGCACATTAACATTACCTCTCTAATTTTGTGCAGAACGTCCAGACCCACAAGTACCACACGAAGGAGCAGTTCTTCGAGGACGGGAACCTGATCTACACTAACAGCATGAAGTACAACGGTGTCGACAGCACCATCACACAGACTGCTCGCAGGCTTATGGAGGTTGCCAGGGAGGGGCTCACAGAGGTAAAACATCCCGCAATTTTCATCTTCTCTCCAGGGAGGGGCTCACAGAGGTAAAACATCCCGCAATTTTCATCTTCTCTTCTTTCCATTGTACACTGTACTCTTCTTGACAATGACCAACCAAAAAGTCACCACCAAGTTATTTTTTCCTGTATTCTTCCCCCTCCCCCTTATGTGTCACAGATCTGTGACTGTTCATTATTATGTTTTGAATGGATGTTCCGTCAATCAAACTGTTCTGATAGTGAGTGTGCAGTGGAGTCCCCATTTTGTGACCCCCCCCCCCCCCACCCTCCCCCAAGACCTCAACCCTCTATAAGGCCTCAACCCTCTATAAGGCCTCAACCCTCTATAAGGCCTCAACCCTCTTTAAGGCCTCAACCCTCTATAAGGCCTCAACCCTCTATAAGGCCTCAACCCTCTATAAGGCCTCAACCCTCTATAAGGCCTCAACCCTCTATAGGGCCTCAACCCTCTATGAGACCTCAACCCTCTATAAGGCCTCAACCCTCTATAAGGCCTCAACCCTCTATAAGGCCTCAACCCTCTATAAGACCTCAACCCTCTATAAGGCCTCAACCCTCTATAAGGCCTCAACCCTCTATAAGACCTCAACCCTCTATAAGACCTCAACCCTCTATAAGGCCTCAACCCTCTATAAGACCTCAACCCTCTATAAGGCCTCAACTCTCTATAAGACCTCAACCCTCTATAAGACCTCAACCCTCTATAAGACCTCAACCCTCTATAAGGCCTCAACCCTCTATAAGGCTCAACCCTCTATAGGGCCTCAACCCTCTATAAGGCCTCAACCCTCTATAAGACCTCAACCCTCTATAAGACCTCAACCCTCTATAAGGCTCAACCCTCTATAAGGCCTCAACCCTCTATAAGGCCTCAACCCTCTATAAGACCTCAACCCTCTATAAGGCCTCAACCCTCTATAAGACCTCAATCCTCTATAAGGCTCAACCCTCTATAGGGCCTCAACCCTCTATAGGGCCTCAACCCTCTATGAGACCTCAACCCTCTATCAGGCCCCAACCCTCTATAAGGCCTCAACCCTCTATAAGGCCTCAACCCTCTATAAGGCCTCAACCCTCTATAAGGCCTCAACCCTCTTTAAGGCCTCAACCCTCTATAAGGCCTCAACCCTCTATAAGGCCTCAACCCTCTATGAGACCTCAACCCTCTATAAGGCCTCAACCCTCTATAAGGCCTCAACCCTCTATAAGACCTCAACCCTCTATAAGGCCTCAACCCTCTTTAGGGCCTCAACCCTCTATAGGGCCTCAACCCTCTATGAGACCTCAACCCTCTATAAGACCTCAACCCTCTATAAGACCTCAACCCTCTATAAGACCTCAACCCTCTATAAGACCTCAACCCTCTATAAGGCTCAACCCTCTATAGGGCCTCAACCCTCTATAGGGCCTCAACCCTCTATGAGACCTCAACCCTCTATAAGACCTCAACCCTCTATAAGGCTCAACCCTCTATAAGGCCTCAACCCTCTATAAGGCCTCAACCCTCTATAAGACCTCAACCCTCTATAAGGCTCAACCCTCTATAAGACCTCAACCCTCTATAAGGCCTCAACCCTCTATAAGACCTCAACCCTCTATAAGGCTCAACCCTCTATATGGCCTCAACCCTCTATAGGGCCTTAACCCTCTATGAGACCTCAACCCTCTATAGGGCCTCAACCCTCTATAAGGCCTCAACCCTCTATAAGACCTCAACCCTCTATAAGGCCTCAACCCTCTATAAGGCCTCAACCCTCTATAAGGCCTCAACCCTCTATAAGGCCTCAACCCTCTATAAGGCCTCAACCCTCTATAAGGCCTCAACCCTCTATAAGGCCTCAACCCTCTATAAGGCCTCAACCCTCTATAAGGCCTCAACCCTCTATAAGACCTCAACCCTCTATAAGGCCTCAACCCTCTATAGGGCCTCAACCCTCTATAGGGCCTCAACCCTCTATGAGACCTCAACCCTCTATAAGGCCTCAACCCTCTATAAGACCTCAACCCTCTATAAGACCTCAACCCTCTATAAGGCCTCAACCCTCTATAAGGCCTCAACCCTCTATTGGGCCTCAACCCTCTATAAGGCCTCAACCCTCTATAAGGCCTCAACCCTCTATAAGGCCTCAACCCTCTATAAGGCCTCAACCTTCTATAAGGCCTCAACCCTCTATAAGACCTTGCTTTTTCTGACTCACTCTTATTTTCAGACCCAGTTTTCCCACAACTTGTTTTAGGTCTGACAATGGGGGTTCGGCTGTGGTGACATGGATGGGATTCTTCCCACAACTTGTATGTCTGACAATGGGGGTTCGGCTGTGGTGACATGGGTGGGATTCTTCCCACAACTTGCTTTAGGTCTGACAATGGGGGTTCGGCTGTGGTGACATGGGTGGGATTCTTCCGGTATATGCTGGAAATCCGGAATCGATAATGGCCTATTTTTGGTCATTTTTTTTTGTTTTTGTTTTTTTGGTTCGGCTTCAGGATTCAATAAATTTTTGAGTCCCACCCATGTAGTGAGTTGTAACATGGAATGGGTGTAGAGGAGAAGTAAGACGAGTGTGAGTTGTAACATGGAATGGGTGTAGAGGAGAAGTAAAATGAGTGAAGTGGTGTTGAAAGCAGGGGGATGTAACTGTGTTGTGCAGCAGTGTGAGCGACTGTTCTGGCTTACTGTGTGCTTCCCGTTTGGTTGCCTCCCCTGTGCTGTGCACTTTCACCAGTGTGGGGTTCCTTCAGTGGAGCTTTGTCACTGAGCCTACTTTGCTTGTTTGGTTTTTGAGTGCCTCCCTCCCCACCCGAAAAAGGAGAAAAAATAGGAAGAAAATGCTACGACTGTGGCCCGTAGGGGCGGAGGTGGGGTGAGTTTATTAGTTGACTCACAAGAAAACAAAGACAGCAAGGAAATTGGTTTGTGTACCGGAAAAGACAAGGGTAAGACAAGGGTAAGACAAGGGTAAGAGAAAATCTGTTCAATTCTTTCTCCACTATTCATGCAGTATGAGATATTTTGTTGTTCCCTGACGCAGCAAAGTGAGAACATCGCACAGCTGGAGGCAGATATCCGAGCTTCCCAGGAGGCCGCTTTGGACGCCGCAGAGTCTGACAGTATTGTGACTGGTACCTCTCTCAACCCTGACGACAGCATTCTGGGTAAGTGTGTGTGTGTGTGTGTGTGTGTGTGTGTGTGTGTGTGTGTGTGTGTGTGTGTGTTCTCTCACTGGCATCGCTCTCAACCCTGATGACAGCATTCTGGGTAAGTGTGTGTGTGTGTGTGTGTGTGTGTGTGTGTGTGTGGGTATTCAGTATTCTCACTGGCATCGCTCTCAAACCTGATGACAGCATTCTGGGTGAAAGACAGAGTCTTTGTATCTTGTCCAAAGCAAGTTCCATAATATCCACATTACACCTGAAAAGAACAGCTAATTTTGGACACTTTTTCAGAATACATTGTGATGTGAAACTGAAAGCTCTAGCTTGCGGTATGTTTCTTCAACCATGGCCATGGTACAAGCAGTTTGATCATTACCCTTATTCCCCCAGAGTGCCCAGTACTGTCCTCTCTAGCTCCCAAATACATTTACCTGAAATCCCCGCTACAGTATTCTCAATGATGCCCAGGAGGCATATCTTTTTCCATTTCTACAGTATTCTCAATGATGCCCAGGAGGCATATCTTTTTCCATTTCTACAGTATTCTCAATGATGCCCAGGAGGCATATCTTTTTCCATTTCTACAGGTTTCCTGCGATGTTTTAGCATTGATAGTTTCAGAAAACTTGTAATAGTTACTTTGCTTCGGTATTTCAAGTTTAAACTTGACAGAGTTACTTTCCACACCATGGGGGTAAACAGCTGAGTGAAAAAGTTGTAAGAGTTGCTGTTGATGGTGTCCACCAGGTGGCGACAACGAGAGCTTGGACAGCTTTGCGATGAGGGAGAACGTGACCATCGCTGAGGATGACATGTCCATCTCCTCCAGATTCCACGGCCTTGACCAGGTCACACACTTTGTCCTTCTTCTTCCTCTGTGTTCATGTTTATATGTTTTTGGGAAGGGTAAATTGATAATGCCCGATATTGAAGAAATGGCAAATCAGACAGAGTGCTCTTGCTTGCGTGCGTACGTGTGTTTGTTTGTGCGTGCGTGCGTGTGTGTATTTGTGTGTGTGCGTGTGTGTGTGTGTGTGTGTGTGTGTGTGTGTGTGTGTGTGTGTGTGTGTGTGTGTGATATGAAACGTGATGGTGGTTGTCTTGCTGATTCCAGGGCTTGGAGCTTGGCGACGACTCAGAGTTTGTGGATGTGGAGGGAGAGAGTTTTGACGAGGAGCAAGACGCACGCAGACGGAGAAAACGCCGCATCTCTCAGGTAAGCAACATTAACCCAGCCAGGTAAGCAACAGTAACCCAGTCAGGTAGGCAGCAATAACCCTGACAGGTAAATAGCAGTAACCCTGACAGGTAAATAGCAGTAACCCTGACAGGTAAGCAGCAGTAACCCTGACAGGTAAATAGCAGTAACCCTGACAGGTAAATAGCAGTAACCCTGACAGGTAAGCAGCAGTAACCCTGACAGGTAAGCAGCAGTAACCCTGACAGGTTAGCAGCAATAACCCTGACAGGTAAATAGCAGTAACCCTGACAGGTAAATAGCAGTAACCCTGACAGGTAAGCAGCAGTAACCCTGACAGGTAAATAGCAGTAACCCTGACAGGTAAGCAGCAGTAACCCTGACAGGTAAATAGCAGTAACCCTGACAGGTAAGCAGCAGTAACCCTGACAGGTAAATAGCAGTAACCCTGACAGGTAAATAGCAGTAACCCTGACAGGTAAGCAGCAGTAACCCTGACAGGTAAATAGCAGTAACCCTGACAGGTAAGCAGCAGTAACCCTGACAGGTAAGCAGCAGTAACCCTGACAGGTAAGCAGCAGTAACACTGACAGGTAAATAGCAGTAACCCTGACAGGTAAATAGCAGTAACCCTGACAGGTAAGCAGCAGTAGCCCTGACAGGTAAGCAGCAGTAACCCTGACAGGTAAGCAGCAGTAACCCTGACAGGTAAGCAGCAATAACCCTGACAGGTAAATAGCAGTAACCCTGACAGGTAAATAGCAGTAACCCTGACAGGTAAATAGCAGTAACCCTGACAGGTAAGCAGCAGTAGCCCTGACAGGTAAGCAGCAGTAACCCTGACAGGTAAGCAGCAGTAACCCTGACAGGTAAGCAGCAGTAACCCTGACAGGTAAGCAGCAGTAGCCCTGCATAGCTGTCGCTGCAATCCCTGTTGTGAAGGCTTCATGGCCAGCCACTGATGGGAACAGAACAAGTCTAGTCCGTCAGACCACGTATGTTATTCGTCTGAAGGCAGTTTGATGGGTGGGCATGGTAAATTCAAACAATGTATCACTCGTTGAACAAACAATAGACGCTGAGCTGTAGGGAAGAAAAGGCCATGGCTGATGTGAAGAGCTTGAGTCATGTCACTTTTACTCAGAGAAAAGAAAATCTATTTTGTCATTTTCATGAATAAAATTCTTGAACTGCTCGGAATCTGATGAAATGAAAGGAATAGCATCAAAGGAACTTATTTTGTTTTGTTTTGTTTGATTGACTTGTGAAAGGTGATGAATGTTGTGACTTTAATGAATGATGAAAGGTGATGAATGTGACTTTGATGAAAATGAATAAGATGGGACTGAAACTCTAACTGTTCTAATGTGATTCGCTCGACAGCTGGAGGGCTATGAAGACGAAGATGGGGGCGAGGGAGGCGACGAGGAGGAGGCAGATGATGCTGACATGGACGACACTCAGGAGCCAGATGACATTCTGGGTGAGAGAGAGAGAGAGAGAGAGAGAGAGAGAGAGAGAGAGAGAGAGAGAGAGAGAGAGAGAGAGAGAGAGAGAGAGAGAGAGAGAGAGAGAGAGAGAGAGGACAGACATTTATGAGGGTAATGAGAGAGAGAGAGAGAGAGAGAGAGAGAGAGAGAGAGAGAGAGAGAGAGAGAGAGAGAGAGAGAGAGAGAGAGAGAGAGAGAGAGAGAGAGAGAGAGAGAGAGAGAGAGAGAGAGAGAGAGAGGGAGGACAGACATTTATGAGGGTAATGGCATAAGAGAGAGAGATAGAGAAACAGTGAGACGGAGAGAGCAAGAGAGTGTGAGATATATTTAGAGAGAGAGAGGGAGAGCAAGAAAGTGTGAAATATATATTTAGAGAGAGAGACAGAGAGAGAGAGACAGAGAGAGAGACAGAGAGAGAGAGGGAGAGAGAGACAGAGAGAGAGAGGGAGAGAGAGGGAGAGCAAGAGAGTGTGAGATATATATTTAGAGAGAGATACAGAGAGAGAGAGAGAGAGGGAACAGTTGACAGCCAAATTATAATGCCAGATGTAACCCAAGTAGCCACCACATTGTGAACCAAGAGCTGACCCAGACTGCTTGTATCTTGTGTCCAGGCAAACTGAGTGAGAGTGAGGGGGAGGACGACCAGGACCTCGATTCGAGCGCCGCCAGCAGATCCCAACCCTACATGGACGAGACGGCCCAGGGTTTCGCCGACGACGGTGGCACCGGTTTCCTCACCACCACCACCAGCGGTGCCCCAATGTCCATGGACGATGATGAGGTCAGTTTTGACCCCACCGACTTCTTCATGAACAGTGCACTGGCTTCCGCTGCTGGCGCCGAGGGGTCGAACATTAACGATGACCTTCAGGTGTCCGATTCTGACGAAGAGGGCGCGGACGAGGCGCCCATTATTCCCACGGAGAATCAAAATGACGAGGGCTTTGATATTGATGAGTACTTGTGAGACAATGACAATATTTGGACTCACGGAGAATCAGAACGACGAGGGTTTTGATATTGATGAGTACTTGTGAGACAATGTGAATATTTTTGGACTCACGGAGACTCAGAATGACGAGGGCTTTGATATTGATGAGTACTTGTGAGACAATGACAATATTTGGACTCTCGGAGAATCAGAACGACAAGGGTTTTGATATTGACGTGTTCTTGTGAGACAACAACAGAGTGGCATTGCTGAGTTTGTGTCCGCAACGGAAAGTCTGTGTCATGCAGATTCTATGAACTAAGTGTCAGTAGATTTCCCACAGGGCTGAATTTGAATAGTTGCAAGTTGGACGTAATACAATTGTTGGGTGTGATTAAAAGGAGAATGACAGGAAGAAAGTGTGGCTGAAAGTACCTCTTAATGGCAGCTTACGATAAAAACTTTGAGGTTGAGCAATGTGTGTGTGAGTGTGTGTGTGTGTGTTCGTGTATGTATGCGCATGTGTGTGTGTTTATATGTGTGTGTCTGTGTGTGCATGCATCCGAGTGTGTGTCTGTGTGTACTTGTGTGTGTGTGTGTGTGTGTGTGCATTCCTGTGTGTGTGTGTGTGTGTGTGTGTGAATGCATATGCGTGTGTGTATGTGTGTGTAAGGAACTGCATGACATGTCAATGACGCGAACAGCAGTTTAATGTCTGTGTAATACATGTATTCTGTATTTTCATGGCAAAAGTTAATGAATTGTTATTGCAAGCTGCTGTTTTCTGCAAGAAATGAAATGAGAAAAAAAATGGCATTGTGTACTGTTTCCACTTGATAAGATTGTTTGTAAGTGTGGGTGTCAGGGTGAGAGAGAGAGGGAGGGTGTATATGTGTGTGTGGAGAGAGAGAGAGAGGGAGGGTGTATATGTGTGTGTGGAGAGAGAGAGAGGGTGTATATATGTGTGTGGAGAGAGAGAGAGAGAGGGTGTATATGTGTGTGTGGAGAGAGAGAGAGAGAGGGAGGGTGTATATGTGTGTGTGGAGAGAGAGAGAGAGAGGGAGGGTGTATATGTGTGTGTGGAGAGAGAGAGAGGGAGTATATGTGTGTGTGGAGAAAGAGAGAGAGTGTATATGTGTGTGGAGAGAGAGAGGGAGGGTGTATATGTGTGTGTGGAGAGAGAGAGAGAGAGAGAGGGAGGGTGTATATGTGTGTGTGGAGAGAGAGAGAGGGAGGGTGTATATGTGTGTGGAGAGAGAGGGAGGGTGTATATGTGTGTGTGGAGAGAGAGAGAGAGAGGGTGTTTGTGTGACTGCGCGCGTGCAATGTAACCGCCAAGAAACTCATTCAAGCCAAGGGAGTTAATGACGATGTTAGTAAAACTCCGTTTTCTGAGTTGTCTCTCTTGGACCATGTGACGGTGTCTTGCCCAAACAAAACTTCGTCATGCAGAGATCACTTGCAAGAATACGCGAAATTAATGTCAAACATTGGTCAATAGGAAAGTGAACTTTATTGGTTTTTTCACACATGTTCAATACATACAGTTATAATGAAATTGCATAAATGTTTTCCATCTCTACAGAAGGTGAAACAAACTCAATTCTGACACGCTCCCTTGTGTTCACAGACAAACGTTATTTTTTTTCAGAAGTTTCTCATCCTGCCTATAAATGAAAAGATTCCTGACAGTCATATGGGTTTGACAATGCTTCTTTCACAAGCTTTAGCTAATTTAAATGTTTAGCAGGAACTACTCCCAATACTCTTTTTGGCGGGGGTATTCATTTTGGTATATCTTTTTGTCCTTGGAGAATGACCTCAAGGATATTCCGGCTTATGTGGACAGCGACAGAACTGTGCTACCCCCCCCCCCCCCCGTTTATTCGTGTTTTCAAAGCCCCGAAACTTTCGCTGTGAGCAAGGGATCTTGATCGTTCGGACACCGATGAGTAACTTACACAATAACACGTTTATATCCAAGAAAGTCTGGGAAACTTGACTAAACTTCGCACAATAACACCTTTATGTCCAAGAAAGCCTGCGAAACTTAACTCAACTTCAATTAGATTATCGATGTTCATGCTTTGCAGCTGTAACTGGATTCATCATTCTAAGATTGAAAACATGGAAGACTGTGGACTTTATAAGAACATTTTTTTTTTTTTCATTTTCATTACTTTATTGTCCCATCGCTGGGAAATTCGGGTCGCTTCCTCCCAGTGGAAAGCTAGCAGCAACGGAGTCGCGCTACCCAGGTGTCTGCGTGTTTAGGTGTATTCAGCCACCTGCACTTATGGCAGAATGACCAAGGTCTTTTACGTGCCATTGTGATGACACGGGGGTGGGACATGGCTTCCGTCTCTGGGTCTGCACATAAAGTTGACCCGTGTCCGTCCCGGCCCGAATTCGAACCTGCGACCTTTCGATCACAAGTCCAGTGCTCTACCAACTGAGCTACCGGGCCCCCCGAAGAAAATCACAAAACCATTCACAGTACATGTACACATACCATCAGAAAATGTCACAGCGACAACACATTCACTGGTATTAATACTAAAACTGACATTGTATTAACAAACTATCATCATTTCTATTCTCAAGACAGCTAAGAAAAACAGGCAAGATAGAAAAAAGAAGAATGATTAGAAGAAGAAGAGAAAAAAGAAAGAATATTAAGAACCAAAAATGGTAACAGCTACGTTATTCTATACAAAATCAACACTCTCACCCACAAATGCCTCCATGGTCTCGCCCCTGCCTATCTCTCTGACTCTCTCTCTCTATATATATATGTCCCTTCACGAGCACTCAGATCATCTGCCGACTCCCTTAAGCTCAACATCCCCTACACCAAACTCAAAACAGCAGGTCAACGCTCATTTTCTTTCCAAGCACCTAGCCAATGGAACACACTACCTCTCCCCCTCCGTCAACAACAGTCCCTCGAATCATTCAAATCTGCACTCAAGACATTCCTTTTTTCCAAATAATCCATGCATTCTACACTGCCCACCCCATCCCACCCTGAATAACTGTACATATTTAATGGTTGATGGTGTGTGTGTGTTAGTGACTTTAAGTCTCCGTGTGTGTGAATGAGTGTATGTGCGCCTTGAGTCGCCTGTTGGTGAGATATGTGCGCGTTACAAATATTCGTATTATTATTATTATATTATTATTCTGTAAACTGTAAAATGGACAAAGGAAGAAGAAAGAAAGGAGAGAGTATCACACATTACCATCATTTCTATTCTCAAGACAGCTAAAAAAAAAAAAAAGCAAGATAGAAAAAAATAATAAGGCAAAAAAAAAAAAAAATAGGTCTGTTTAGGGTAACCCGACCGACCCTATTTTTTTTGCGCGACCCTAGACTTTTTTTTGGCATTTGGGAAAAAAAAAAAAAAAAAATGTTTTGGTTTTTTTGTGCAAAATTACGTAAAAATGTGTTTTTTGGGAGAAAAAATGTTTAAAAAAAAAACCGACCTACTGACCCTATTTTTTGGGCCTATGTTACCGTAAACAGACCTATTTTTTGGGGGCCTAAGAGGAAAAAGAACATGAGAAGCAGAAGAAGAAGAAAAAGAGGAAGAAGAAGAAAAAGAGGAAGAAGAAGAAAAAGAAGAACAAAACAAAAGAATATTCAAAGAATTGGTAACATCTAGGTTATTCAGTACAATGGACAAAGGAAGAGGAAAGAAATGAGAGCTAGAGTATCACAAGGTGTAACAAGTTGAGCAAGCCGCACGGGTCACAGTTCACTGATTGCTGTAGCGCGGCTCATGGTGGTCATCCTGCATGAACGACTCGAAGCCAAGCAACCGCGGGCCGGGCGCGTCGTAAGTATACTGCACAGCAAACATGAACAACAATGATTCTACGCATTTCATATAAACTCAGCACAACATTATTGTGACAAATGTGACAAGAAGTGGCCATACTTAATGAAGTTAATCTTGCCAATACACTCATAGCTTCAAAACTGGAAGCAATAACTTTCAAAATTGATAGATAAACTGAAAGGTACACAGACAGACAGGCAGGCAGACAGACTATTGAGCAGCATTTCCAAACGTTCTCATCCATAAAATCTGCATTGCTGATCACAGATGACTGATTTACACAAAATAAAAATAAAGTAGATGTGTACTGCCGGGCAGTACATACCCCAAGCGAAGTCGTCCATCTGTGTGTACATGATTCTCTCTCTCTCTCTCTCTCTCTCTGTCTTAAAATGTGTCATCGATGACGTGTTTTCATACTTGCTAATGCGGCAGGCTAATCATGACGTCAAATTGAAACTTCTTGAAGTCTCTCAGAAAGGGACATGAAAACCATGTGGGGGTTACTGGTTTGGGCTGAAAAAAAACCCAACTCCACCTAAAATTCAAGCGCCTATGGGGCTGAATTATGCAGCATAAATTGTGAAACATCAGGATATCTCACACTTTCAATTCTGCCATCATGTCAAATCTGACAACAAACCTACCCACAAAATGTCATAAATATCGGTGTAGAATTGAGACTTAACGGTTTTTAACTGCCAAAAATAAGTTTTTTTGACTGGAATAGTTTGTCTTGAAATTCAGTTTGGGACAACGGACCCACCCACTAAATTTCATAAAGATAGGTGAAAATTTAAATGTAACGGTTTTTAACTGCCAAAATTATGTTTTTCTTCTGGAAAAGTATGGAGTGAAAATCAGTTGGGGACAACGAACCTACCCACAAAATTTCATAAATATCGATGAAAAATTGAGATTTAACGGTTTTTAACTGCCAAAAATAAGGTTTTTTGTCTGGAAAAGTATGTCTTAAAATTCAGTTTGGGACAATGGACCCACCCACTAAATTTCATAAAGATAGGTGAAGAATTGAAATTTAACGTTTTTTAACTGCCAAAATTATGTCTTTCTTCTGGAAAAGTATAGAGTGAAAATCAGTTGGGGACAACGAACCTACCCACAAAATTTCATAAATATCGGTGAAGAATTGAAATTTAACGGTTTTTAACTGCCAAAATTATGTTTTTCTTCTGGAAAAGTATGGAGTGAAAATAAGTTGGGGACAACAAACCTACCTTTAAAATTTCATAAGAATCAGTGAAGAAATAGGATTTAACGATTTTTTAACAGCCTTGACACTGAACATTTGATAAATCATTGGTGATGTCATCATAACCCAGTCGTTGTAGTTGTCGTCGTAGTTGTTGGTGTTGTTGTTGTCATGTTCGTTGTCGTGATTGTTGTTGTTCTCGTGTTGTTGTTTTTGTTGTTGTTGTTGTTGTTGTTGTTGTTGTCGTCGTCGTCGTCGATGTCATTTGTTGTTGTTGTTATTATCGTCGTCGTCGTCGTCATCGTCGTCGTTGTCAGAGGTTATTTCTAAAGATTTCATTGATAGTCTTTGTTCTCGTCACCAAGACTTGCTAAGAACAAGCTTGGAACAGCAAGTTTTCCAAGAACAAGATTAGAACAACTCATTACATCATTACCAGTACGTCATTTGTATTTAGAACACACTTTAGAAAAAAACTCTTCAGCTACAAACCAGTCACCCTCACATTTCCGAGGTGTTTGTCTAAACCACTTACTGAAATGTTTTGAGGTTTAATGACCATACACATGTTGAACCGGTGAGTGTCTTCCGCTGCTTAATTCGCAAATAACTATTTTATTAAAGTCCGCTTGAAACGCTCAAAGATGAAATTCCATGTTAAAAAGTGACAAAAGTTTCACATTTTCCCGTTGTAACAGCTTCCGATGATATTATATGAAAATTCTGATCCTCTGAGAGGATTCCCCGAAACAAAATCAGTTTGTACGCCTAATTTTAATAGAATTGTCCAAACAGTGTCGCTAATATTGTGCTAAAAGATGAATTCTAGAACAATGTTCACAGACAGACACCACTTGGCAAAAAAAATTTCAGTGCTGGGAGATGAAAAAAAAAACTACCTCGCTACGCGCGGGCTCCGCCCGCGCTCCGCTTGGATAAAGTAGATGTGTACTGCCGGGCAGTACATACCCCAAGCGAAGTCGTCCATCTGTGTGTACATGATTCTCTCTCTCTCTCTCTCTCTCTCTCTCTCTCTGTCTGTCTTAAAATGTGTCATCGATGACGTGTTTTCATACTTGCTAATGCGGCAGGCTAATCATGACGTCAAATTGAAACTTCTTGAAGTCTCTAAATATAGGGCAAGTGCAAGTGGCAAGTCCAACGGCAAGTGATAGTGACAAGTCCGAGGGCAAGTGCAAGTGGCAAGAGCTACTGTCTCTGCAAGTCCTACGAAAACGGCAACTGCAAGTCTCGGAAAGTGCAAGTCCTTAGGCAATTGTCACCGTAAGTCAGCGTAAGTGCTGCTACGTTATTACTGACGTTACTGTTGATGCTACCATCGAGGCTTCCACACCGTGAACGTTACTGTTAATGCTTCCATAACGTGGATGTTGCCGTTGACGCCTCCATGCTGCAGCTGCTTTTTGGAATAATTCCTGTGGATCTTCGAACCAATGTGCAGTATTACGTCATTATGAGCAAACACGATGACATCATTTACGTCATGGAAAAATATTGTCAAATAGTCTCGGCGCCCTGACAGTCTCTTAAAATGTTACAATTGGAGTACAGCATGAAGTGTCGTCCAACATCTCATGCCACGAGTTTCACTGTGCACCAAGATTAAAAGTTTATTGGACGTAAAGAGATTCACTGTGAACCAAGATTATCTGATTATTAGAGGTGAATAGTGATGACATATATTCTATGAAATTCAGTACAGGACAACGGATCGACCCACAATCTTTCATAAAGATTGGTGAAGAAATGCCATTTAACTGTTTTTAACTGCCGACATGTAGGTTTTTTTTCTTGACATGTGGGTCATGAGATTCAGTTTTAAAGTACAACGGACATGTTCACAAAATTTCACAAAGATCGGTAAGGAAATGGAATTTAACGGTTTTTAACTGCCAAAATTATGTTTTTCTTCTGGAAAAGTATGGAGTGAAAATCAGTTGGGGACAACGAACCTACCCACAAAATTTCATAAATATCGATGAAGAATTGAGATTTAACGGTTTTTAACTGCCAAAAATAAGGTTTTTTGTCTGGAAAAGTATGTCTTAAAATTCAGTTTGGGACAACGGACCCACCCACTAAATTTCATAAAGATAGGTGAAGAATTGAAATTTAACGTTTTTTAACTGCCAAAATTATGTCTTTCTTCTGGAAAAGTATAGAGTGAAAATCAGTTGGGGACAACGAACCTACCCACAAAATTTCATAAATATCGGTGAAGAATTGAAATTTAACTGTTTTTAACTGCCAAAATTATGTTGTTCTTCTGGAAAAGTATGGAGTGAAAATAAGTTGGGGACAACAAACCTACCTTTAAAATTTCATAAGAATCAGTGAAGAAATAGGATTTAACGATTTTTTAACGGCCTTTAAATCATTGGTGATGTCATCATAACCCAGTCGTTGTAGTTGTCGTCGTAGTTGTTGGTGTTGTTGTTGTCATGTTCGTTGTCGTGATTGTTGTTGTTCTCGTGTTGTTGTTTTTGTTGTTGTTGTTGTTGTTGTTGTTGTTGTTGTCGTCGTCGTCGTCGATGTCATTTGTTGTTGTTGTTGTTGTTATCGTCGTCGTCGTCGTCATCGTCGTCGTTGTCAGAGGTTATTTCTAAAGATTTCATTGATAGTCTTTGTTCTCGTCACCAAGACTTGCTAAGAACAAGCTTGGAACAGCAAGAGTTCCAAGAACAAGATTAGAACAACTCATTACATCATTACCAGTACGTCATTTGTATTTAGAACACACTTTAGAAAAAAACTCTTCAGCTACAAACCAGTCACCCTCACATGTCCGAGGTGTTTGTCTAAACCACTTACTGAAATGTTTTGAGGTTTAATGACCATACACATGTTGAACCGGTGAGTGTCTTCCGCTGCTTAATTCGCAAATAACTATTTAACTGTTTTTAACTGCCGACATGTAGGGGTTTTTTCTTGACATGTGGGTCATGAGATTCAGTTTTAAAGTACAACGGACATGTTCACAAAATTTCACAAAGATCGGTAAGGAAATGGAATTTAACGGTTTTTAACTGCCAAAATTATGTTTTTCTTCTGGAAAAGTATGGAGTGAAAATCAGTTGGGGACAACGAACCTACCCACAAAATTTCATAAATATCGATGAAGAATTGAGATTTAACGGTTTTTAACTGCCAAAAATAAGGTTTTTTGTCTGGAAAAGTATGTCTTAAAATTCAGTTTGGGACAACGGACCCACCCACTAAATTTCATAAAGATAGGTGAAGAATTGAAATTTAACGTTTTTTAACTGCCAAAATTATGTCTTTCTTCTGGAAAAGTATAGAGTGAAAATCAGTTGGGGACAACGAACCTACCCACAAAATTTCATAAATATCGGTGAAGAATTGAAATTTAACTGTTTTTAACTGCCAAAATTATGTTTTTCTTCTGGAAAAGTATGGAGTGAAAATAAGTTGGGGACAACAAACCTACCTTTAAAATTTCATAAGAATCAGTGAAGAAATAGAATTTAACGATTTTTTAACGGCCTTTAAATCATTGGTGATGTCATCATAACCCAGTCGTTGTAGTTGTCGTCGTAGTTGTTGGTGTTGTTGTTGTCATGTTCGTTGTCGTGATTGTTGTTGTTCTCGTGTTGTTGTTTTTGTTGTTGTTGTTGTTGTTGTTGTTGTTGTTGTTGTTGTTGTCGTCGTCGTCGTCGATGTCATTTGTTGTTGTTGTTGTTATCGTCGTCGTCGTCGTCATCGTCGTCGTTGTCAGAGGTTATTTCTAAAGATTTCATTGATAGTCTTTGTTCTCGTCACCAAGACTTGCTAAGAACAAGCTTGGAACAGCAAGAGTTCCAAGAACAAGATTAGAACAACTCATTACATCATTACCAGTACGTCATTTGTATTTAGAACACACTTTAGAAAAAAACTCTTCAGCTACAAACCAGTCACCCTCACATGTCCGAGGTGTTTGTCTAAACCACTTACTGAAATGTTTTGAGGTTTAATGACCATACACATGTTGAACCGGTGAGTGTCTTCCGCTGCTTAATTCGCAAATAACTATTTTATTAAAGTCCGCTTGAAACGCTCAAAAATGAAATTCCATGTTAAAAAGTGACAAAAGTTTCACATTTTCCCGTTGTAACAGCTTCCGATGATATTATATGAAAATTCTGATCCTCTGAGAGGATTCCCCGAAACAAAATCAGTTTGTACGCCTAATTTTAATAGAATTGTCCAAACAGTGTCGCTAATATTGTGCTAAAAGATGAATTCTAGAACAATGTTCACAGACAGACACCACTTGGCAAAAACATTTTCAGTGCTGGGAGATGAAAACAAAAACTACTTCGCTACGCGCGGGCTCCGCCCGCGCTCCGCTTGGATAAAATAAAATCAGTGTTGTAAAAGAGAAGTGCTATAACTGACCTCAGGCGCGGCTTTGGACAGCGTGTTGTTCATGTCGTAGGGCAGGTTATGGTCGTCAGGGGAACACGGCGTCTGCACCAGCGAGGTTTGTGTGTGTGTTTGGCTCACCACCTGGAACTCTGCCTGTAGCTCGCTCGACTGGAAACATCGATACAATTGACATCAACACTCTGCCTGTAGCTCGCTCGACTGGAAACATCGATACGATTCACATCAACACTCTGCCTGTAGCTCGCTCGACTGGAAACATCGATACGATTGACATCAACACTCTGCCTGTAGCTCGCTCGACTGGAAACATCAATACGATTGACATCAACACTCTGCCTGTAGCTCGCTCGACTGGAAACATCAATACGATTGACATCAACACTCTGCCTGTAGCTCGCTCGACTGGAAATATCAATACGATTCACATCAACACTCTGGACGGGAAACATCAATACGATTCACATCAACACTTTGGACTGGAAACATCAATACGATTGACATCAACACTCTGGACTGGAAACATCGATAAGATTCACATCAACACTCTGGACTGGAAACATCGATAAGATTCACGTCAACACTCTGGACTGGAAACACAGATAAGATTCACATGACTCAAAGGAGACATGATAGCTGAATTACAAAAGATTTAATTCAAGGAAAAAAGACTTTTGGAGACTCGAGGAACCCCCCAGCAGCAAGCCCTATCAAAGGACACTGACTCCCTCCTGTCCTTTGACTTGTTTAATTGTCGCGACGGGCGCAGTGGCGTGGTGGTAAGACGTCGGCCTCCTAATCGGGAGGTCGTGAGTTCGAATCCCGGTCGCTGCCGCCTGGTGGGTTAAGAGTGGAGATTTTTCCTATCTCCCAGGTGAACTTATGTGCAGACCTGCTAGTGGCTTAACCCCCTTTGTGTGTACACGCAAGCACAAGACCAAGTGCGCACGGAAAAGATCCTGTAATCCATGTCAGAGTTCGGTGGGTTATAGAAACACGAAAATACCCAGCATTCCTCCCCCTAAATCGGCGTATGCTGCCTGAATGGCGGGGTAAAAACGGTCATACACGTAAAAATCCACTCGTGCTAAAACATGAGTGAACGTGGGAGTCTAAGCCCATGAACGAAGAAGAAGAAGAAGTTTAAGTGTCGCAGGAATTATGAAACAAAACAATATGCGTCAAAATACCACTCTCTTACGTGATGACGACATTTCTTTGTTTATATTGTCCTAGGACTTGTAAACAGCGGTAAGACTCGTCAAAAGTCGAGTACACCTTGTATACAATGATAGGGTCACTGTCTTTATCCTTGACGTGTCGATATCGCAGCGAAAGACTCCTGGCAATGGCAGGGTACATCTAGTGGTCTCTATGCAAGGTGCTCGTTGAAAAGACGATTGATAGATGGACTAGCTGGGAGCACCAGACCTCAGAGAGAACAGACGAGAACAGAACAGAACAGAACAGAACAAGAGGAAGATGATGGTCGTGTCATTAACAATGATAGTGCATGTGACTATATTTTTTAAATAAATTTATGTTCTTACAAAATATGCCTAGATAGTATCGTATATGACGTTTTTGATCATATTTATTGCTCTCAGGACTAGGAGATACAAGTAATTGACATGTATTGATGTGCCGCAGTTAGCATAATAAAGGTGAGAAAAGTTTAACTTTTACATCTTTTTGTAATAGCTGCAAGACCCCTGCACAACAAACAAAAACCAAAAAACCAAACAAATGGTCGCTTCTTATTAACAATGAGCGAAAGGGTCCACACACAGACAGACAGAAACAGAGCAACAAGCCTCGCCTTTCCGTTCCTGTTCCTGAAACAGCGGAACTCAAAGACACCGAGAATGATGGCGAACACCAGGCCACTGATGAGAATGTAGAATATCCCTGCCACGTTGCTCAGAGTTAAAGGCGTCTTGCCCTGTGGACACAAACATAGGACTCATCATGATGAATCAAGTAAAACGTTTAAACATACACGCATTTCCCCTCTCAACAGAAATAAGGAACTCCTAAAGTCTAAACATACACATATTCTTTCTACTGTGAACAATCATGCTAGCAATCACAGATAAGCGCTTTGAGCAGGGTTTCACTTTAGGAATATCATGCATTATTATAATTTTTATAATTTTTAATCTGTCTGATTAGTCAACTTCTAAAACTCGTAGCTTCACGGCCCATGCGATTTCTTATCAAGGTAAATCTTTGTCACGAAACGAGATCGGCGGCGAATCCGCAAAGTTTTCTTTCATATCAATTGCCATTTCATAACTGTGCGAAATGAAATTATAATTTGAATTTAAAAACAAACAAAAAACTGCCAGGACCATCAGCATCACACCGCCATCATCAACACGAAGTTCAAGACAGTACAGTGGAACCCCTCTACTCAGACCCCCGTTTTAAGACTCCTTCCCTTTTAAGACCTTGTTGTCTCAGACTTTGTGTTCATAACCTCTGTACATTCACCCCCGTTTAAAGACCCACTGCTTTTTAAGACCTGATTTTCGCAGATGTTTTGGAGGTCTTAAAAGGGGGGTTCCACTGCACACCTGCAGTACGATACGCAAATAAACAGGTGTTACTTACCTTTGATCCCCCTCCCGAGTCCCCCCCACACTGTCCCTTCTCCACCCACCAGCGCTGTCGTAGCGTGTGAAGCGTCCCCCCTTCCTTCAGCCTCAACACCGCCAGGGTGATCTGGTCTCTGAAAGAATACAATTATTTTATGGAGTTTGTTCTCTGAAAACAATCAGAAATCAATGCAATTTCCTGTATGGAATTTGGTCTCTGAAAACAATACAATAATAGTCTGTATGGAATTTGGTCTCTGAAAACAATACAATAATAGCTGGCTTGGAATCTGCCTCTGAAAAAAAAGAAACTGATTGCTTGTATTGAATTTGGTCTTTGAAAGCAATACACTATTTGCTTGGAATCTGGTCTCTGAAAACAAGACACTGATGGCATGTATGGAATCTGGTCTCTGAAAACAAGACACTGATGGCATGTATGGAATCTGGTCTCTGAAAACAAGACACTGATGGCATGTATGGAAACTGGTCTCTGAAAACAAGACACTGATGGCATGTATGGAATCTGGTCTCTGAAAACAAGACACTGATGGCATGTATGGAAACTGGTCTGAAAACAAGACACTGATGGCATGTATGGAAACTGGTCTCTGAAAACAAGACACTGATGGCATGTGTGGAATCTGGTCTGAAAACAAGACACTGATGGCATGTATGGAAACGGGTCTCTGAAAACAAGACACTGATGGCATGTATGGAAACTGGTCTCTGAAAACAAGACACTGATGGCATGTGTGGAATCTGGTCTGAAAACAAGACACTGATGGCATGTATGGAAACTGGTCTCTGAAAACAAGACACTGATGGCATGTATGGAAACTGGTCTCTGAAAACAAGACACTGATGGCATGTATGGAATCTGGTCTGAAAACAAGACACTGATGACATGTATGGAATCTGGTCTGAAAACAAGACACTGATGGCATGTATGGAATCTGGTCTCTGAAAACAAGACACTGATGGCATGTATGGAATCTGGTCTGAAAACAAGACACTGATGGCATGTATGGAAACTGGTCTCTGAAAACAAGACACTGATGGCATGTATGGAATCTGGTCTGAAAACAAGACACTGATGGCATGTATGGAATCTGGTCTGAAAACAAGACACTGACGGCATGTATGGAATCTGGTCTGAAAACAGAAAACAATTAAATGGTAGTCTTCATGGACTTTTTTCTCCGAAAATTGTGACATAACTAAAAAGCTGACCTTATGTCTGACCCCCGTGGCGTGGCGATACCAAATCCCTTGTTGTTGAGAGCGGGCCCAACAATGGTGGTGTCACACGGCTCGCGGTTATTTGCGTACTCTATGGCCGAATTGTCCGTCAGAAACGCGTACTTGCCCTTGGATTTACGCACCTGAAGTTTAAAAGAAAAAAGCATGATAATTATCTTGTAACATTTTTTATTCGTGAAGAGAAAATTGCAGATTTGTTTTCAACAAACAATTATAATCTGCATGAAATATAATGTTGATTGAATAATACAATCTTGTCGTCACTGACAAGGAATCCGAAACAGAGCGACTGCCCTAGTACCAAATACTAGAATAAAAAGACAATAAATGTAAGAAATTTGAGCGTTTTATCAGGCAAAGAGGAAACATTCACTCGCGTGGACCTGGGGGTCTTTGAAGGCGAACAAACACACAACAGTGGTCATTGATAAAGACTTTGAAGTCGATGACAAACAAATGATAATTGTCTCTGAGAAAGAACTGACAGTTTTCTTTGAACTTTAGCAATGTTACAATAGGTTAAGAAGAACAGTAAGAACACCAATCAGCATGCAGTAAGCCAGTTTTCAATAATACAAACCAATGAGAGTGATTTTAAATCTTTTGTTGGTCTTACAAATGAAATGACAGCATGTCACTGGAAAAAAATATAGAAAAAGACACGCATACCTTTTCTATACCCTCGTCTGTTGTCGCTGTTAAAACTTCTGGATTCCTGCTCATGTATTCATACATCTGTCTGTACACTGGGACGTCGGAATTCTGGACACACCAACACACGAACACACGTGAGCGCACGCAGGTGTACAAACAGCATACACGCACATTTACAATACAATTGGTACATGTGCATTCATTGGCTGCTCTCACCTTTTTAACTAACTGTCAGTGTATTTCATTTTGCATGTTTGTTTTGTTTTTGGTTTCGTGTATTAGTGTATTTTGTGTGTGTATCAGTGTATTTGTTTGTGAGGAGTGTTAGCGTGTACGAATGTTACCCACACAGGGACAGTAATCAATGACTGTTATGCTCTATGGCAAATTGAGTTAATTTCCTCTTCTACTTGTTCTTTTTTCATGTTCTAACCTGCAAATGATAGGCTTCTTGGCCCCTGGTGGTTATAACATGATTAACATAGGTTGGCATAAAATACGAAAGATAAACGTGGGGCCCCACAACAAGCTACGCTTATATTAAGTGTGGTTATGTATTTACATCTTGTCTTGTACAGCTACTGCCTTAATTGACCCCTGTTCAATCACTTATTAACTGTGTGTTTCCTAAACATCTGTAGTGCCAACACACATTTTGAAGAATGGGACGTTTTCCCACGAAAGAGGCGCCGTATTTAATAGTAGTCCACTGACCCGAAGACCTAAAAACAAAGCAGCGTGATGCACTGCCGGACGGAATATTGACATCGCTTAGACCTCCCCCCTTCACCTTTAAACGTTCTCTGCCTAACAACACCTGCCACTTTTCTCTCTTTATTCCTTTGTTTTGCTTTTGTAACCCCTCCCAAATCCTATCCCCCGGTTCGTTCTTCCTGGATTATTATTGTAATTTCCACCATCATGAATATTTGTGTAGTGTTTTGTTGTTTTGGTCACGTAAAATAATCTTTTGAATAAGTTCATGCCCTAGTTGCTTTTACTATTTTGTTTCAAGTTATGTATTTTGAATACTATCTTGTTTAGACCAACAACACCTGCATCGGTATCATATATGATTAAACGTTGTGTGACCACTAACACCTGCCCCCCACCTTGAAGAACTGGAAGGTGGTGCCGGAGCGGGGGACGCCGTACTTGATGGTGGGGTGGTTGACCAGGTCGTCCACGGACTCTATTGGCTTGACCATGCGCTTCATGGTGAGGAAGGCCGCCAGGTTGGCCGTGTAGGATGAGATGATGATGAGCACGAAAAACCACCACGCGCCGCCAATGATGCGACCCGACACTGACCTGGACATTTAGAATCAGAAGCTTCGATACTTTTGACCAGAAACTGCCCTCACCTCATGCCACTGACCTGACAAATTATAACTGTTGTCTTGTGTTGTTTTCACTTTATGATAAAATCAATTTCATGAACATTTAAAGCAGAAATAAAACATCGTGTTAGCCAAAACTAGAACCAGAGGCTTCGATTCTTTCACACTAAAAGCCCACCCTCACCACCACCACCACCACCCGAAGCGAGATTGCAAAGACGCCAACAGTGGGAACAATAAAGCAACTACCCACAATCTACCCAAAGCAGGATTCGACCGGACACTGACCTGACAGGTAGAACCAGAGGCTTCGATAATTTGACCAGAAACTGCCCCCCCCCCACCTTTCTCCCGAAAGCGAAATTGCCAAGACACCAAAGCAACCACCCCAAATCTCCCAAAAGCACGAGCAGACCCTGCCCTCACAATATGAGGAGTATGAAGACGCGTGTAAGACAACAGCCACAAAGAAATGTCAATAGGTGCGGAGATAGGGTCGTCAAAGAACACACAGTAATGGAAGATAGATTAAGGAACATACTGATGGGAAAGCTAGTTTCATAATTAATATACGACCCTTTCCTAACTTAGATAATTCTACTCAAGTCTCAAAACTGAACGCCCCCCCCCCCCCCCAAAAAAAAAAACAACAAAACCAAAACAAACAAACAAACAAACATCTTTAGTAACAAAGAAACAATCTCCAGCCAAAGCTCACTTCGGACACGTGTCGCTACCCTGGAACATAAGCGCCCCCATGGAGAACCAGAATGAGTTGAAGAGAGAGAAGTCGTTCTCGTAACCGGTTTCCGATTTGGGATCCTTCTTCCACTCCACGGGGGAGAAGCGACTGACGAGGAACAGCGCCACGCTCACTCCGATATAGGCCACCGTGATACACACCCACACCTGTTGGAACCAGCCAGGCACAGACATCATTATCACACCCACACCTGTTGGAACCAGCCAGGCACAGACATCATTATCACACCACACCTGTTGGAACCAGCCAGGCACAGACATCATTATCACACCCACACCTGTTGGAACCAGCCAGGCACAGACATCATTATCACACCCACACCTGTTGGAACCAGCCAGGCACAGACATCATTATCACACCCACACCTGTTGGAACCAGCCAGGCACAGACATCATTATCATACCCACACCTGTTGGAACCAGCCAGGCACAGACATCTTTATCACAGCCACACCTGTTGGAACCAGCCAGGCACAGACATCTTTATCACAGCCACACCTGTTGGAACCAGCCAGGCACAGACATCTTTATCACAGCCACACCTGTTGGAACCAGCCAGGCACAGACATCTTTATCACAGCCACACCTGTTGGAACCAGCCAGGCACAGACATCTTTATCACACCACACCTGTTGGAACCAGCCAGGCACAGACATCATTATCACACCACACCTGTTGGAACCAGCCAGGCACAGACATCTTTATCACACCCACACCTGTTGGAACCAGCCAGGCACAGACATCATTATCACACCCACACCTGTTGGAACCAGCCAGGCACAGACATCATTATCACACCCACACCTGTTGGAACCAGCCAGGCACAGACATCTTTATCACACCCACACCTGTTGGAACCAGCCAGGCACAGACATCATTATCATACCCACACCTGTTGGAACCAGCCAGGCACAGACATCTTTATCACACCCACACCTGTTGGAACCAGCCAGGCACAGACATCTTTATCACACCCACACCTGTTGGAACCAGCCAGGCACAGACATCTTTATCACATCCACACCTGTTGGAACCAGCCAGGCACAGACATCATTATCACATCCACACCTGTTGGAACCAGCCAGGCACAGACATCATTATCACACCCATACATGCTCCAAGCCAAAAAAAAAAAAAAATAAAAAAATAAAAATAAAAACAAAAAAATGAGGCAAAAAATAATTGTAGTAGCAAACCTGCATGCAACTGAGGTTAAAAAAAACACAAAAAAAACAATCACACCCATACATAATATATATATATATATATCCCATGACCTCCCTTCTTTGTCTCTGTTACTTCAGTATGGGTATATATGTTGTATTTTTATAGCTCAATAAATACATCATGGACTCCAAAAAATATATGATAGTGCAGATTCCGATTTGGGCAAAGGACTACTTTCCTCCCGACCTTTGACCTCGCTCGCGCCGAACAATGTGACACATTTGTATGAAGTTCTAAAATCGTATTGCACGGCTCAGAAAACCATATCAGTTGCACGCAAAAATGAATCTCAGAACTGATCTGATGTATGAGATGCAATAAGCAAAAGTTTCTTTCATTATGAAAGCAATGCAGGTCGAAAAAAACGAACATTCAACTTACAAGATAACCAGATGCTAGCGAACCAAAACAAAAACACGAGTACCCTCCCCTTGCATCGTTAGCAGACGACTTTTGAGAATCTGTCGGTAGTGTGTTTTGCCGGTGTGCGCCTTCAGCTATCAAACATCGGCTGTTTCACGTGTTTTGCGAGCAAGTCTACTCTTTTGCCTGGCTCTGCAGTAAGTCCACATATTTTTCCGTAATCCAGTCATATTCCTTCAAAATGCAATCAATCGGCGGTGACAGACGTGTCGGTCGCGTTTTCCTCTCACCCATACCAGTTTAAGTTCATCCATGCAAACACACTCGCAAAACAGTTTATCACGTAGATACATTTCAAATAGGGAGCAAATGGTTAAATCTAAACCTACATATTTGTTCCCTAAGATTTGCTTCTCTGTCAATAAGCCTAATTACACACGTTCGAGAAAAACAACGTGGAATCAATTCTGAATCGAGTAAGCCAAATGGGTCCCAAACCCGTTTCGCCCGTTCTGCCGACCTGAAACGCAAAACAAAAGAATTGTGCGCTTCAACTAAATTAATTTCTATTCGACTTCATTACTTTCTTGCAACTTATGAACCTTTACTTAAAGCTTTTAAATGGTCTGAAAGTAGTGTTACCGCGTACTTATCGATGCACTCATTCGTGTTATTTTTTCAGCGACGGTCACTTAGTTTAAGGTTGCAAAAGGGCTAAGTCTCGCTGGCAACAGTTTTACCCTGCACAGATCGCAACAGTGCCGCTAGTAGTCTACACTTTGTGTTTGATGGTAGAATGGGATATACAGATTACAACACTCGTGGTTTTTTATATGGCTTGTATTTCAGTCAAGACCCAGCGAGAATATCAATCGAGAGACACTCGCCAAAGGCTCGTGTCTCCCGATGATATTCATCCGCTGGGTCTTGACTGAAATACAAGCCATATAAAAAACCACTCGTGTTGTAACCTATACATATCCCATGACCTCCCTTCTTTGTCTCTGTTACTTCAGTATGGGTATATATGTTGTATTTTTATAGCTCAATAAATACATCATGGACTCCAAAAAATATATGATAGTGCAGATTCCGATTTGGGCAAAGGACTACTTTCCTCCCGACCTTTGACCTCGCGCCGAACAATGTGACACATTTGTATGAAGTTCTAAAATCGTATTGCACGGCTCAGAAAACCATATCAGTTGCACGCAAAAATGAATCTCAGAACTGATCTGATGTATGAGATGCAATAAGCAAAAGTTTCTTTCATTATGAAAGCAATGCAGGTAAAAAAAAACGAACATTCAACTTACAAGATAACCAGATGCTAGCGAACCAAAACAAAAACACGAGTACCCTCCCCTTGCATCGTTAGCAGACGACTTTTGAGAATCTGTCGGTAGTGTGTTTTGGTGTGCGCCTTCAGCTATCAAACATCGGCTGTTTCACGTGTTTTGCGAGCAAGTCTACTCTTTTGCCTGGCTCTGCAGTAAGTCCACATATTTTTCCGTAATCCAGTCATATTCCTTCAAAATGCAATCAATCGGCGGTGACAGACGTGTCGGTCGCGTTTTCCTCATACCATACCAGTTTAAGTTCATCCATGCAAACACACTCGCAAAACAGTTTATCACGTAGATACATTTCAAATAGGAAGCAAATGGTTAAATCTAAACCTACATATTTGTTCCCTAAAAGTTGCTTCTCTGTCAGTAAGCCTAATTACACACGTTCGAGAAAAACAACGTGGAATCGATTCTGAATCGAGTAAGCCAAATGGGTCCCAAACCCGTTTCGCCCGTTCTGCCGACCTGAAACGCAAAACAAAAGAATTGTGCGCTTCAACTAAATTAATTTCTATTCGACTTCATTACTTTCTTGCAACTTATGAACCTTTACTTAAAGCTTTTAAATGGTCTGAAAGTAGTGTTACCGCGTACTTATCGATGCACTCATTCGCTTTATTGTTTTAGCGACGGTCACTAAGTTTAAGGTTGCAAAAGGGCTAAGTCTCGCTGGCAACAGTTTTACCCTGCACAGATCGCAACAGTGCCGCTTGTAGTCTACACTTTGTGTTTGATGGTAGAATGGGATATACAGATTACAACACTCGTGGTTTTTTATATGGCTTGTATTTCAGTCAAGACCCAGCGGGAATATCAATCGAGAGCCACTCGCCAGAGGCTCGTGTCTCCCGATGATATTCATCCGCTGGGTCTTGACTGAAATACAAGCCATATAAAAAACCACTCGTGTTGTAACCTATACATATACATATCAGGTAACATTAGAGTAGATAAGAGAGGACACTACTCCTGTTGGAACCAGCCAGTCACACAGATCATTAGTTAGATTAGAACAGATAAAAGAGAACACAACAAACTGATTAGATTTTCACCCCCCCCCCCCGCCCCGAGCTCCCCCTGCCCTTAGCAAGTACAACACAACAGAAAACAGGGCTGATTAGATTGAAAAAGGACAGAGAAAAGAACAGAGTTGTTAGACTAGGTCAGTACAAAACAGCTTAGGTTTGAACACAAGGAGGAACAGAACAAAGATAGGACCAGAACACACCAACATAGATTTTTCTAGGACTTACAACAGGACACAGAGCAGAACGGAAAGATTAGAACAAAACAGAATAGATTAATAAATGAGAACACTGACATTATGACATCCTTTAAAATCAAGCCTATGTTTGTCTCAGACTTCCACTCCTCGTCTAATCATACCTACCCGGCGCAGTTCGGGTGGCCAACACAACAGTTGAAAACGAATATGTCGAAGCCAAAGGTGAATATTTACCTCAATAGAGAGGGGCTCCATAAAAGAGAAGACACCAGGTTTCTGATGCTGCGGCTTCTTGATGATGATGGCGACGCCTATCTCCATGTAAGGCTTGGAAAAATCCACGTAGCGCTCTCTCTCAGCCGTGATGGTCAGACCAGCGATCGCCACGTCCGCTTTCTGGACACAGTGGTCAAAAACATTTAATACTCAGTTAGTTTAAAAGTGTAAAGCGAGGGCGCGAAGCTATGGGGGTTCGAGGACATGCCCCCCCCCCCACCCCCCTGGATATTTTTTTGTCCAATGAGGCAAAATGGTGCTATCTGATGCCAGCTGAGCTTAAAAATTGCCGCGGAATTATCTTGCCAATCTCTCTCTTTTTGTATCTGGAGGGGGGGGGGGGGTGTGCACGTATACCCAGAGCACCCCCCCCCCCTCGTCCACTCCTGATACGTATTACGTAAGATTACTAACAAGACATTTCAGAGTTGTACGCCGGTGTAACACGAGCGAATTTCTTCCCACGACAGGTGTCCTCCCGAGTCGAAATATAGCACGGAAATGTTACTCCCCTCACGAAAAAAGGACTCCCCCTGAGCACGACATGTGTGCTCTCACGGGGGAGTACGAGTGACTCCCCGCGAGTAAACATTTCGTAACGAGATTCTTTTTTACTCCGGAGTAAGTAGTCTTTCTTTAAGTACTAACTTCGTGCTACGTCGGCATGCAGACAAGTTGCATCTCCAAAATTTTGCCCCTAAACGTTCAAACCGTGTTTTGAGATCTCAGCATTAATTTTACTACAGTTTTGGGACCGAAATTGGGTGGTCTTTGGTCTCGACAGGCAGGTGGTCTCTTTACACAGGTAATTTATTAAGTAAACACCCTTGGGGATACTTTTGGGTGGTCTCCTTAGACAGGTGGTCTTAAGGGGCAGGTTCGACTGTCCTTTGAACACCATAAAATCATTATGTGGTGTTCCTTTGTCAATGTAATCCGCTTCCTTGCAATAAAATGATAATTTTGAAAGTGATTTATAACATTTGTCAAAACTGTGAAAACTTAAGACGCTGTTTTTTCAGAATTGTGGGTCGTCGCAGGTGAATTTACTCATTCCCTGTACAAACTGTTGAGTCTTTGTCTTCAGTCTTCTTACTGTTTGTTGTTTTTCGCCGACAAGGTGTTTCCGCATAATGACAAAGACATTCAACAACAAAATTGAAGTCGAAACATGATTAAATGTAACAAAATCCCACACACAAACCTTTAGTAAACTAAGGGTTCAAAACGTAATAGGGTAACATACCATGTTTAACTCACTCTCTTCTAAACAATGCAGGAAGTTTGAATATAAAAACTATTCTATGAAACTTTCACACATGCAGGCAATTGACTATGTTCTAAACCACAGGAGCTTGTATCAATGTGCCGGTAGATTGAAGTACTCTGCTCCTTTGGCGTTACTGTAGTACTGTACTTCAAACGATCGGCACATTGATACAAGCTCCTGTGTTTAAAACTATGCGGGGCGTTTGGAAATACAAAATGTTTAAGACTAAGGGCATACCACAAAGGGCGACAGTGCTCGGAAATACAAAATGTATAGGGCCAAATAAAAATATATGTTGGTTTAGGGTAGCCCGAACGACCCTATTTTTTCCCTCCGACCCTTACACTTTTTTTGTCATTTCTAAAATAAAACTCCAACTTTTGGCAGATTTTGTGAACCATACCGAGACTAAGGGAAGTAACCGACTAAATTTAAGAAAAAAAAAGAAAAAAAAAGCTGACCTACCGACCCTATCTTTTTTGGTCACGTTACCCTAAACAAATATATATTTTTAGTTGGCCTAAGACTAAAGGCATGCCACACAGGGCGACTGACCCTGCTGATGAGCTCGCCAATCATGCCGTTCCACGTGTTATTGACCGGTGACCTCATGCCGTAGTTGTTGTCGTTCACCAGCCGGAAGTGGTACTCGAACCCCACCTCCTTTGACAGGGCTTCCGCCAGGTCTAGGGCGTAGCCTGCATGAAGGAACACATGTTGGTTCATCCACACTGTCTGTCCGTGGGTGTGGGTGTGTGTGTGTGTGTGTGTGTGTGTGTGTGTGTGTGTGTGTGTGTGTGTGCGTGTGTGTGTCTGTCTGTGTGTCTGTCTGTGTGTCTGTGTCTGTGTGTCTGTCTGTGTGACTGTCTGTGCGTCTGAATGTGTGTCTGTGTCTGTCTGTATGCTTGTCTATGTGGCTGTCTATGCGTATGTCTGTGTGCCTGTCTGTGTGTCTGTGTGTATATCTTTCAAACAAATTTAAAGCTGCTTTATCAGTGAATTCTTTCTTCAGTTAACTAAGTAATTATAACCACGATTTACTTATTTCAACAAGCAAACAAACAGAACAGTAAAACTGTTATTGATCAACTCGATTAAGGAGTGACAGAATCATTTCTTAACTTTGATACACTGCAACGTTGTGTGAGTGGGGATGGGGGGAGAGAGAGAGAGAGAGAGAGAGAGAGAGAGAGAGAGAGAGAGAGAGAGAGAGAGAGAGAGAGAGAGAGAGAGAGAGAGAGAGAGAGAGAGAGAGAGGCGTATGTCTGTTGGTATGACTATGAAGAAGAGGAATGAATGCAGTCGACTATCAGAGATATGGCCAAGAATCTGTCATGGCGTCGAAAGAAGGAAAGAGCCCGCTTGAATTATTTGGCAGGCTCCTGCTTCTAATAAACTTTTTTTGCAAAGAACATTTTTGTGTTGGATGAAAGAGGATGAATGGATGAACGTTTTGGTATAACATGGTGGCAAATTTATGCCGTAAGCAATGAATAACGGACTTGTGATTCCAACCTTACCTAGTCATTCTGGAGAAAAAAGCGTTACGCGATTTTGGGTGCTTTCAGTTTTGTAAGAACTGTACTCCGAACACGTGCGCGACCGGTAAATCCTTCATACAAACCAGACAGGAAATGAATGCAGTGTTTAATGAGACCAAAAATGAGCTCGACGGAGCTGCCAACTTCGTTCATTTCGCTTGGAAAAGTGATGCGAGATGTACGTTATTATCCTTGTGTAAATTCGGTATCGGTCAGTCAAACGGTCGTACAGTCCGCGGTAAATGTAAGATGGCCGCCAAAGATCGATTTCGAGGTTCACACAGTCTACTAAGTCTAAAATAATATTTTAAAAATTGCTTGCAATGCATGCTTTGTCTGTGATTCGTGAAAATCGACACGATTTGTTGATTTTGTGTAAAGAAAAATTACTTATAACCAAAATAAAACGTTCTCGTTTTGCCGAGATGTTGTGACAAGCGTGACCTAACTAGTCTCCCTTGGTCATTTGCATATGATCTATCAATGACAACAGGACTTTCACACCTACGTGCGAGATGGACGAGCCCAGCCCCACGGGTAAAGTGTGCATGGTCGTCATCCAAATAGTAACGTACATCACTGTTGAGAATGAAACTGCTATAAATCGAGTGATTTCTTAGGAAACATGATAAAAACAATGTTTGAAAGGAAAAAGTATTCATACCTGAATGATTCAGTCGAAAATCGAATGTTGTTGAATTTTTTTGGGGGGGGTTGGTGGTTTTGTGTAGGTGTTAGTGGTGCTTGGTTACCCATAGGTCTGTGACATTCTTAGTTTATATGATCAAAGCTCATTGGCAATTGCAAATATTCTTAGGGAGGTAGGTTAGTCATGCGATCTAATTTTTACATTTAGTCAAGTTTTGACTAAATGTTTTAACATAGAGGGGGAATCGAAAAGAGGGTCGTGGTGTGTGTGTGTGTGTGTGTGTGTGTGTGTGTGTGTGTGTGTGTGTGTGTGTGTGTGTGTGTGCGTGCGTGCGTGCGTGTAGAGCGATTCAGACCAAACTACTGGACCGATCTTTATGACATTTTACATGAGAGTTCCTTGGATTGATATCCCCGATTTTTTTTTTTCGTTTTTTCGATAAATGTCTTTGATGACGTCATATCCGGCTTTTCGTGAAAGTTGAGGCGGCACTGTCACGCTCTCATTTTTCAACCAAATTGGTTGAAATTTTGGTCAAGTAATCTTCGAGGAAGCCCGGACTTCGGTATTGCATTTCAGCGTGGTGGCTTAAAAATTAATTAATGACTTTGGTCATTAAAAATCTGAAAATTGTAAAAAAAAAAATAAATTATAAAACGATCCAAATTTACGTTTATCTTATTCTCCATCATTTTCTGATTCCAAAAACATATAAATATGTTATATTTGGATTAAAAACAAGCTCTGAAAATTTAAAATATAAAAATTATTATCAAAATTAAATTTTCGAAATCAATTTAAAAACACTTTCATCTTATTCCTTGTCGGTTCCTGATTCCAAAAACATATAGATATGATATGTTTCGATTAAAACACGCTCAGAAAGTTAAAACGAAGAGAGGTATAGAAAAGCGTGCTATCTTTCTCAGCGCAACTACTAAACCGCTCTTCTTGTCAAATTCACTGCCTTTGCCACGAGCATGAGCGGTGGACTGACGATGCTACGAGTATACGGTCTTGCTGAAAAATTGCATTGCGTTCAGTTTCATTCTGTAAGTTCGACAGCTACTTGACTAAATGTTGTATTTTCGCCTTACGCGACTTGTTATTATTATTATTATTATTATCATGAGAGCTTATATAGCGCGAACCACGATTAACCGTTGCTCTCCGCGCTTTACATATTAATTTCTGCCGTTTGAAATTGAATTTGTTTACAGACAAACAGACATTTTTTACACACAATATATAACGCATTCACATCGGCCAGTAAACCTCAAGCCATTACGGCGAATATTTACTTTTCGCGGCCTATTATTCCAAGTAAAACGGGTATTTGGTGGACATTTTTTATCTATGCCTATACAATTTTGCCGTGAAAGACCCTTTTGTCAATCATGGGATCTTTAACGTGCACACCCCAATGTAGTGTACACGAAGGGACCTTGGTTTTTCGTCTCATCCGAAAGACTAGCACTTGAACCCACCACCTAGGTTAGGAAAGGGGGGAGAAAATTGCTAACGCCCTGACCCAGGTTCGAACTCGCAACCTCTCACTTCCGAGCGCAAGTGCGTTACCACTCGACCACCCAGTCCATTTCAGGCTGTTTTGTTTTCCTCAGGCAAAATATAATTAAAACTAATGAAAAAAATGTGTTTCAATTTGCATCCGGCAGTTAGGGTTAATTATCTTGCGTTTGGGGATGTGACTTTTTTTTTTAGATGGGATATTATATTTGGTTTTGGGTTGTGGCTCCATTTTATCTGTGGGCAGGTATTTAAGTGTATAAAAGACATTACAATTCCAGGCAAGTGTTTCGTTACAATGGAACTTGGAAGAAAAGTGTTGTTCGGCAGTACAGTAAAACCTGTCTCTAAAGGACACCCTTGGGGTATGGTAATGGTGTCCCTATTAGACAGGTGTCCTTTCTTCACAGGTGGAGGGGCTGGGGCAATATTTTACAAAGAACACGTAAAATGTACAAGACACTTTTTGTCAATTCTGGAGTATGTATTTATTTTTCAACACAAAACACAAGGTAAAAACTTAAATAAAATTAATAAAATAAAATAAACTTAAATAAAATTACCAGATCATTGTACAAGGCACAGATTGAGGGCGGTGACAGGAATAGAGAGAGAGAGAGAGAGAGAGAGAGAGAGAGAGAGAGAGAGAGAGAGACTGACTGACTGACTATTAGGGTTTAACGTCCTCTTAGACCAACTGGTCTTTCTTGGGACAGGTATTGGTAATACGCTGAAGATATGGTGTGATACTTTGATTCGAACAAGCCCGCTGTGGCTGTCTCCTTCGACACACCAGCATTGGGTTTGTCTCGTTGAAATGTTGATGCTTGCATATGTTTTTTTCAGTGTGTGTACGTGCGTGTGTGTGTGTGTGTGTGTGTGTGTTTGTGTGTGTATGTGTGTGTGTGTGTGTGTGTGTGTGTGAGTGTGTGAGTGTGTGTGTGTGTGTGTATGTATGTGTGTGTGTGTGTAACTTAGAAAAGGGACAGGAATGACTGATGCACAGACACTTTGTTGGGATTTCCTGGTTTTGTCATTAACATCCTCGTCCTAAGCGCGTAAGCCACGATGCTAGCTCAAAAAGCCTAACGTCATGCTATTATCACTCACTGCTCTTACAAACGAACACACACAAACCTATGAATAAAGTAGATCTTACGGGATTTAACGTTTTTTTAACTGCCAAAATTTTACTTTTTACTCTTGTTGAAATTCACAAAATTTCATAAAGATTGGTGAAAAATTAGAAAATAACGGTTTATAACTGACAAAAGCTTGTTTTTCTTCTGAAAGGTACGTATTGAAACTCAGTTATGGACAACGGACCTACTCACAAAATTTCATAAAGATTGGTGAAAAAACGGGATTTAACGGTTTTTTAACTGCCAAAAATCAACTTTTTATTCTTGTTGAAATTCAGTTAGGGACAACCAACCTAACCACAACATTTCATAAAGATCGGTGAAAAATTAGAAAATAACGGTTTATAAAGGTTTTTTTAACTGCCAATTATTAACTTTTTCTTCTTGAAAAGTTTGTATTGGAGATCAGTTAGGGACAATGGATGACTGTGCCAATGGTGGTGTAAATCCAACGATTAGGGACCAAGAAACAAGGAGCAGAGTGTTTTTTGGCGGTTAAACTGTCATTTTAACAGTTTAATGATTTGGTGAAATTTCTTCCACCACAATACTATACAATGTTTTATCTACCCATTATTGCAAGAACCCCAAAATCACATTTTTTGGGAAAAATCGCTTTCACTCATGCTAGAACCTCCCCTTAATAGTCCAGGCATCTTAGCCACTTTAGTGAAGGGAACGTTGAAGTGACAATGACTAGGTTTAAAATGTCCCTTATCAGAAAGTTCAACCTCATTCCTTTGATGTTTATTAAACACATTTTCATATAAAGTTGGCGCTTCATACGGAAAAATGGCTTTGAAATTGACCCAAATCCTTCTTTGGGCTCTGTAAATGTCGTTTGGGGGTATGGTTGTAAAATGGTATCTACTGGTCACCCCAATGTATAAACTGAAAACTCTTTCTGCACCAGAACACGCAGAAAGGATTGTATCTGCCTGATGTCTGATGCTTTTCAAAATCCCCAACCACTAACACCTTCAAAACGGACTTTAACTGACACTGTTGTTTTTCCCTATATAATCCTTACTATTTTTCCGAGACGTCGTCGTGTTGTGTATTTAGCTTGCCACAACCTCATACATGGTCCTAAAAGTTAAAGTTGAAGAAAATACTAAAGATAAATGAAAAAGCTGACGCAGTGTCATTCGCACCGTGAATCCCCCCATGGGAACATACTAAAGTCTGGTTCCAAATAGGCTCAATTTCCTTCTATTTCTTTGTATTTCTGCCTCGTAGGGGTAGGGGTGTTCAAACCAAAGGCACCTTTAAACCAAAATTCAAATCACACATCTTACAATACTAAGACACTCAGCAGTAAAAGGGTGTCTGCTGGTAAAAAATTCCAAACAATCCTAAAAGTACTTCACTACTAAAAGTGCTTTTAAAAAGAGCCGTTATTTTTCCCTCTATATTTAGTATTGTGTTTTCTGCGAACATGTAGTCTATTTAGATGGTTGTCGTGTGCACTTGAGTTGCTAAAGCGTTTTCAGTTGGGCATATGTCGAAAAGCAAAGAATTAGCCCTTTGAAAACCATCAGAACTGTCACACAAAAATAACATTTACCTATCTCACCAACTGACCAAACATAGGGCTTTTCCTTATGTATTATGTATTGTCGTGTTTTTTGTAGCATACTTGTGAAAACAGCCACCACTGTTGTAAATGATACTTTAAAGAGCATTATTTCATTTTTACAGTTGAAGGACAACCTGGACTGCCGTATATTACAGCTGTTTTACAATCAGCCAAAATTTTCTTAACAAACGTATGTTAAGAACAACTCCCATAGTGAAATTGAAGGAAAACAAATTGAAAATCCCCCTGCCTTAGAGGAGCTAAAGAATCAACAATAAACGACTGCATGGATAGCTTGATGCACGAATGCATTGCGGACATGTTTGTCTCCAACCAAGAGAAAGTTCCAAAAAATCCCTTTTGTGCTTCTTATTATACAGTGACGTCAAAGACAGCCTTTTCTGCTGTTCATACATTCAGGGGTTATGGTTACACTAAACGACGTAGTTGTAGACATACTGCCATCCAGATTTATTTTTTCCTTGCGAGCAGTCACAGGGTGTTTGTGCTGTCTGCCAACCGTTAGATGACCCCGCCCAAGTCTGTTAAGGGACCGTTTGACCGTTATAGAACGCGTCTTTTTGATTTTTTGGCACAGTTGGAAACGGTTGAATTTTATCCCTACCATTGTTTCCAAACATTATATAGGAATGTTTTGTGAACAACGGATAATAGCCGCTACTCGCATGTGTAGCAAAAGTGAGCGTACATACTCACCCTGGTCGTCCAGCCGTTGTCCGTTGCCCGTCTTTATCTGTCTGTACTGAACATTACCTTTGGATATTTCTCCAACGCTATGAAGTGAAGAAACACCAAATGTTGCAAAATGTTGTATGACCCCAAGAGCTCAAAAAAGATACTTGAGAACCTTGACCTTACCTTAAGGTCAAGGTCACAGGGAGAATTAATGTGGTCTAAAAACTGCAAAATTTCACATTGTGCCAGTTTTCTGGAAAACAAATTAAAAACAGCGGGCTTAGTTTTGTATGGTATACAAGAAAAAGAAAGCCTTATCTTCTGATACCATTTTGGTTGACCTCGCTTCAATGTCAAGGTCACAGGAGTCCTTCAAAGTTGAATTGTATACATGTTTTGAAGTGACCTTGACCCTGAACTATGAAAAAAATCTTTCAAACTTCATAATTGTGTGGGGCACATGTTATATACTGATATTGAGCCACATTTAGTCACATATCATCAAGGTCAAGGTCACTTTGCCCCTTATGAAATGTGACTGAAACGGGCAATTGAATCACTAAAAGTGACAATGTCTCTTTGTAGAAAGTGCCAATAAGTATGTTTATGCTTCCTATGTCTTGAATTGATAGCCTTGTGATGTGTGACCTTTGATGATCTTGACCTTGGCCAAAGGTCATGTGTAATTTGGTAGGAAAAATCTGTAAAACAGTTCTAATAGTGTACAATGTCCTTGCCAGCTTCAGTTGTTAGACCTTCACCTTCAAGGTCACCTGAAGGTCAAGGTCACTTTAAGACAAAGGTCAAGCATGAGAGTCGCATGGGCTTTGCTTTGTTAAGATTTTTTACCAAGACACATGGATTTCTTTACCCGGCTTGGTCACATTTTTCATAGGGGTCAATGTGACCTTGACCCTAACGATATGTGACCAGATGTGGCTCACTATGAAATTCTAACAAACGCCCCACTCAGTGTTTAAGTTTGTAAGAGATATCGTCCATAGTAAAGTTAAAGGGGCAAGCTCACATCAAAATATGTCTACAATTCAACTTTGAAGGGCTCCTCTGACCTTGACATTGAAGCGAGGTCAACCAAAATGGTATCAGAAGATAAGGCTTTCTTTTTCTTGTATACCATACAAAACTAAGCCCGCTGTTTTTAATTTGTTTTCCAGAAAACTGGCACAATGTGAAATTTTGCAGTTTTTAGACCACATTAATTCTCCCTGTGACCTTGACCTTATGGTAAGGTCAAGGTTCTCAAGTATCTTTTTTGAGCTCTTGGGGTCATACAACATTTTGCAACATTTGGTGTTTCTTCACTTCATAGCGTTGGAGAAATATCCAAAGGTAATGTTCAGTACAGACAGATAAAGACGGGCAACGGACAACGGCTGGACGACCAGGGTGAGTATGTACGCTCACTTTTGCTACACATGCGAGTAGCGGCTATTATCCGTTGTTCACAAAACATTCCTATATAATGTTTGGAAACAATGGTAGGGATAAAAATCAACCGTTTCCAACTGTGCCAAAAAATCAAAAAGACGCGTTCTATAACGGTCAAACGGTCCCTTAACAGACTTGGGCGGGGTCATCTAACGGTTGGCAGACAGCACAAACACCCTGTGACTGCTCGCAAGGAAAAAATAAATCTGGATGGCAGTATGGCTACAACTACGTCGTTTAGTGTAACCATAACCCCTGAATGTATGAACAGCAGAAAAGGCTGTCTTTGACGTCACTGTATAATAAGAAGCACAAAAGGGATTTTTTGGAACTTTCTCTTGGTTGGAGACAAACATGTCCGCAATGCATTCGTGCATCAAGCTATCCATGCAGTCGTTTATTGTTGATTCTTTAGCTCCTCTATGGCAGGGGGATTTTCAATTTGTTTTCCTTCAATTTCACTATGGGAGTTGTTCTTAACATACGTTTGTTAAGAAAATTTTGGCTGATTGTAAAACAGCTGTAATATACGGCAGTCCAGGTTGTCCTTCAACTGTAAAAATGAAATAATGCTCTTTAAAGTATCATTTACAACAGTGGTGGCTGTTTTCACAAGTATGCTACAAAAAACACGACAATACATAATACATAAGGAAAAGCCCTATGTTTGGTCAGTTGGTGAGATAGGTAAATGTTATTTTTGTGTGACAGTTCTGATGGTTTTCAAAGGGCTAATTCTTTGCTTTTCGACATATGCCCAACTGAAAACGCTTTAGCAACTCAAGTGCACACGACAACCATCTAAATAGACTACATGTTCGCAGAAAACACAATACTGAATATAGAGGGAAAAATAACGGCTCTTTTTAAAAGCACTTTTAGTAGTGAAGTACTTTTAGGATTGTTTGGAATTTTTTACCAGCAGACACCCTTTTACTGCTGAGTGTCTTAGTATTGTAAGATGTGTGATTTGAATTTTGGTTTAAAGGTGCCTTTGGTTTGAACACCCCTACCCCTACGAGGCAGAAATACAAAGAAATAGAAGGAAATTGAGCCTATTTGGAACCAGACTTTAGTATGTTCCCATGGGGGGATTCACGGTGCGAATGACACTGCGTCAGCTTTTTCATTTATCTTTAGTATTTTCTTCAACTTTAACTTTTAGGACCATGTATGAGGTTGTGGCAAGCTAAATACACAACACGACGACGTCTCGGAAAAATAGTAAGGATTATATAGGGAAAAACAACAGTGTCAGTTAAAGTCCGTTTTGAAGGTGTTAGTGGTTGGGGATTTTGAAAAGCATCAGACATCAGGCAGATACAATCCTTTCTGCGTGTTCTGGTGCAGAAAGAGTTTTCAGTTTATACATTGGGGTGACCAGTAGATACCATTTTACAACCATACCCCCAAACGACATTTACAGAGCCCAAAGAAGGATTTGGGTCAATTTCAAAGCCATTTTTCCGTATGAAGCGCCAACTTTATATGAAAATGTGTTTAATAAACATCAAAGGAATGAGGTTGAACTTTCTGATAAGGGACATTTTAAACCTAGTCATTGTCACTTCAACGTTGTTCTCTAATATGCCTGGACTATAAGTGCTCAAGACACTATACTGACCCCCCCCCCCCCCCCCAGGTGGCCCATACCAATAAAAACAGTTTTATTCTGCTAAAAACCACATCTCCTTTCTTACCCACAACAACATTAATAAGATAAAGCAAGTCTAAAAAATGGTGTTTGTGTAACACTTTTTGGACACACTGACAGATTCCTGAAAAAAACGGGATTTAACGTTTTTTTAACTGCCAAAATTTTACTTTTTATTCTTGTTGAAATTCACAACATTTCATAAAGATCGGTGAAAAATTAGAAAATAACGGTTTATAACTGACAAAAGCTTGTTTTTCTTCTGAAAAGTACGTATTGAAACTCAGTTATGGACAACGGACCTACTCACAAAATTTCATAAAGATTGGTGAAAAAACGGGATTTAACGGTTTTTTAACTGCCAAAAATCAACTTTTTATTCTTGTTGAAATTCAGTTAGTGACAACCAACCTAACCACAGCATTTCATAAAGATCGGTGAAAAATTAGAAAATAACGGTTTATAACGGGTTTTTAACTGCCCCAGGTGGCCCATACCAATAAAAACTGTTTTATTCTGCGAAAAACCACATCTCCTTTCTTACCCACAACAACATTAATAAGATAAAGCAAGTCTAAAAAATGGTGTTTGTGTAACACTTTTTGGACACACTGACAGATTCCTGGCCATATATTCCAGCCTAAACTGGCTGAACACGTACCTTCAAACCTATCGTTGCCAACCAATGGTTGACCCATCTTTGATTGCATGTACATCAAGAATGGTTTGGACTGGAACAGAAAAACAACAAAATAATTCAAAACCTCATCACATCCTTTGCTTAAAATATATGTATTCATATAATGATATGTCTGCCTGTGTACCAAGAATAGTTTTGACTGGACTAGGAAATCAAATATAATATTACAAAACCCGATGTCTGTTAGTACCGTAAACTACCTTGTAAGCGCCCCCCCCCCCCCCCTTATGCAACGATTTCGCTTAAAAGTAGGGATAGGGCGTTTACTATTGGTACTGTCCCCTATGCAGGGTCAATTCCTCGTAAGAATTAGTGAAAAAATCCAGTGTGTTCAGTTACATCTTTTTAGGCCAACAGATGGACGAAATGCTTTGACATCGCTTTAACGCACCTTGTTTTTCTTTCTCCGTTTCTCCAATTCTGTTCTACTCTTCTACATAAAATGTCAGACATAACCCAGCAGTCAATCCTCCAATTCTGTTCTACTCTTCTACATAAAATGTCAGACATAACCCAGCAGTCAATCCTCCAATTCTGTTCTACTCTTCTACATAAAATGTCAGACATAACCCAGCAGTCAATCCTCCAATTCTGTTCTACTCTTCTACATAAAATGTCAGACATAACCCAGCAGTCAATCCTCCAATTCTGTTCTACTCTTCTACATAAAATGGCAGACATAACCCAGCAGTCAATCCTCCAATTCTGTTCTACTCTTCTACATAAAATGGCAGACATAACCCAGCAGTGAATCCTCCAATTCTGTTCTACTCTTCTACATAAAATGGCAGACATAACCCAGCAGTCAATCCTCCAATTCTGTTCTACTCTTCTACATAAAATGGCAGACATAACCCAGCAGTCAATCCTCCAACAACGTGCAACCTCTCCGGTTCACACATCGCATGTGATCGATCACCTACCAGTCTCTCTCCCCAACACACACAAAAATCAATAAATACAAAATCAACGATTTTCTCATTATTTTCAAAGCCCTCGGCACTGAGACGCAGACACACACCCCTTCCCCCCCCTAAAAAAAATTAAAAAAATCCTGGTCGCATTTGACACAATCACAAAAGCGAGGCGACGATAGCACGTGCTCAGCATAATCTGAGGCGGCACACCGGGGCACGTTTTGGCCCCCACACATAAAGTCCGAAGCGTGCCCACAGCTTTGGACGGGGCTGCGGCCTTTCGTCTGATCTGAGAAGTCTTCTGGCCTCCTATTTCCTTTCTACTTGGAGAGGTGATGGATGGTCGTTACACGGGCCAGGCACGGGGGTCGGGAGTCTGGTGTTTGCCGTGCGGATTGATACAAGATGAATGTACTCACACAGAGAGGCGGATTAGTACAGGATTGAGTACTCACAGACTGGCGGTGCAGCGGCCGAAACACGGGAGGGGACACACGTTTTCTCTTCCTTTGTCGGTTATATGGTTTCATAAGATATAGGTGGATGGGGTATTTGGAGGGCGACAGGAGGGGAGGGGGGTGGGGCTACTTTGCATCACCACAACCACAACCACAACCACAACCACAACAACCACAACGTTACACACAATATGACCACAGCACACACAATGATGGAGGTGATGGTCTTGGTGCTGTTGAGGGCGCCTTTACCCCTTCGCCGCCATCACCGCCACCACCACCACCACAACCACAACCACAACAACCACAACGATCCACACAATATGACCACAGCACACAGCAGCACTCACAATGATGGAGGTGATGGTCTTGGTGCTGTTGAGGGCGCCTTTACCCCTCCGCCGCCATCACCACCACCACCACCACCACAACCACAACGTTACACACGAGATGACCACAGCACACACAATGATGGAGGTGATGGTCTTGGTGCTGTTGAGGGCGTCTTTACCCCTCCGCCGCCATCACCACCACCACCACCACCACAACCACAACAACCACAACGTTACACACGAGATGACCACAGCACACAGCAGCACTCACAGTGATGGAGGTGATGGTCTTGGTGCTGTTGAGGGGGTCTTTACCCCTCCGCCGCCATCACCACCACCACCACCACCACCACAACCACAACAACCACAACGTTACACACGAGATGACCACAGCACACAGCAGCACTCACAATGATGGATGTGATGGTCTTGGTGCTGTTGAGGGCGCCTTTACCCCTCCGTCTGCCAGCCGCACTCTCATCTGGCTCCATGTGGACCCCAATAAATCCCTTGTCCGTCGACCACGCACCGATCTGATGACACACATTTCATTAGTCATTGCATTACATAAAGCCAAATACACCAAAGAAAGATGTGTTGTTATTAGGAAGCATTCTTTTAATGGATTTGTCTTTACAATTCATTCTTACTCGGATCTGTGAACAGAAAAAAGCTTTTGGGATAAATCTGTTGGGAGACTATTTAGTGTAGTTTTTTTGTCTGGTGAAAACAATATTCGCATTGTGGTCTGCATTATTTAACTTCATCATAACGAAATACAGAAAGAAAGAGAGAACGGAGAAAAGAAAAGGAATAAAAAAAGGAAAAGCCAAAGCAAGCAGGAAGCATTTAAGGTAGATAACTCTTTAACGAGAAAAAGGCAAGACAAAAAAGCAAGCAAGCAGGAGAGAACGACAAATAAAGCTGAAGTAGGCATCATGTTACACCCTTGTAGAGCAGTATCTGTCATCATTGCTTGTCTATTGAATTCAACAAGTCTTTTTCCGTCCTATGCATTATACCATTACGACCTGTGCATTGCATGACAACATTTGTGACCGTCCACCACGAAATGATTCGCATGTCACCTTTGCATGATTTTCATATTTTTTACATTTTCCTAAAGAGTTTTTTATGCTCTATCCAGTGGTGAAAACCGTTTTAGAAAAACTGTTTGAGTTATAAGCCTGTGACTAAGGTGACCCTCACACTGTTACCAGACACTCCCCGGACTTATATTAAGCCTAGCGCAGAACCGCGCGAGGTGACATGCGACTCATTTCGTGGTGGAGGGTCACATTTAAACAAATTGCCTGAATAAAAAAAAATTGAAGAAGAAACTATAAGAAGGAAAAAGTTTAGTGTACATTCACAAGTCAAGTATTTTAAAAAAAACCTAGGGTTACACTAATTAAAAAAAATTGCAATAAACACGACAAAAAAGATATGTAGTAATGAGACGCAACACTTCTAATTAACCGAAAATAAATCAAGCTTAATTCATAACTAAATAATTGTAATCATACTTTTTTTTTACAGGAATGTACATGTTTCAGTGTTCGTTGTTTTTTTTTTAATAAAAATCGTGATCAAATAATCAGAACTCTTTCAAAATACTCTTAATAAAATATATCAAATTCAATAACTTTCGTTTTTTTGTTAATTCAAATAAATGTTTAAATCTGACTGCATTTTAATTCTACGAAAATACAATGGTAACAACCTGTTCCTCAAATTTTCCAAACAATTACACTGAAATATATAATGAAACTCATCTCCGAGTTCTTCAGACTGGCATTTAACACAGGAACTTCACCTTTTTGGCCCCTCTGTCCAGCGCCATTGAGTAGACATGAAGGGTGTACTCTTTCCGTGACCCGTCACGATTGAAGGTCAGGCTTCCAGACAACCCCTTCGGCGATTTCTGGAGGTAGAGAGAGAGAGAAAAACAATGTTCAGAGGATGAAAATAGCAGCTAGGTTTTTTTGTCCAGCTTAAAGGTCAAGAAGTCCATCTCTTGCTTACAAACACCTGCGGGTGAAAGCAACGAACACAAGACAACCGGAATCTTCAGACAGGAAAGATACGACTACAAATTTAAACATGATGGTCTTGTTCGATGAAATAGGCACGCCAGATCAGTAGTGGTGCACATCTAAACAGGAAAGAGAGAATGCTTTTAGTCCTACAGGCTAAATATTTCACCTCTTTAGGACAAGATATGGGTTAGGCCTATATGATAATGGAGTTTTACGCCCTCAAGGCGTTTGATGAGATACACAAGTGTATGCGTGTTTAGGTGACCTACGTTTACACGGGATGAAAGATACAGGGTGACCCCCCCTCCCCTCCCCCCAATAGAAAAAAATGCCACCCTCTACATGTGTTTTAGCGAATTACATCCCATTTGACCTAGAATTGAGACGTGGGATGATAATTTCACAAAGTATGAAGGTCAAGTGCTTTGATTTTTACGCTTTAAAAAAACCTTTGATTGCCTCAACAGTAGGAGGTTGGACACTGAGCAGTTCCCACACTAGTCGGACTTGAGTGTACTTGCTGTTTCATCTTATATATTGTCAGAGGATTGTTTTTGTGTGGCCATTCAGAAAAACCAACAGGTAAAAATCTAGAGGGCTAAAATCGGGTTAGCGTGGCCACCAATCACTTCCAAACCTAGCACTTTTAAGTTAATCCTCGAGTTTTGAATACCCTTTCGTAAGAGCATACAAGTCAGATCATTTACCACACAAACTTGACACTTTGCAATCTGATCATCCCATGTTGCAAGCCAATGTACATCAAATATGAAGTAATATGCAGAACGCATGTAGGAGATATTAGCATTTGAGTGGCTGGAGACGGGCGCAGTGGCCTAGTGGATAAGATATCGGCTTCCTAATTGGAAGGTCGTGAGTTCAAATCCCGTACGTAAGGCGTACTCTCTATAAATTATTCACATGTGAGGCGTATGGCAGTAAAATACAAAAGGTTAACTAACACATACAGATCTGATAAACAAAGGGAAGCGGCTCTGAGGATAAAACAGTTGCTTGTTAATTTCAATCCTCGTTACTCTCTCAGGTGCCAGGAGAATGGTTCTGAATAACTGTCACTTACTCTATTACACATGTCGTATGCATTTAGAGCGCTTACTTCTCTTTGTTCATCAGATCTTTAAATAGAGCTCTGCCTCATTAGCTTAAAACTGCAAGCACACAAAGAAGAATAATACCTGTTTAATCTTGTTGAGGATGTTGGTGCCATGCATCCAGGGTATGGGAGGCCGGGTGGTGCAGGGGATACCCCGGGTACGGTTGTAGTTGTAGACGACACGCCGGCGGAAGATCCAGCGGAAGACATCCGGGTCCTCTTCCAACATGCCGGTAATGCCGCTCTCTATCAGGCGCAGGGCGTCCACCGTCAAGGCTGCCGTCACCTGGGTACAAATTCAACACAGATACAGTTCATCCTCGTTGACAACAAAATGTCGAAGCACAATTTGTGCCTATTCTGAAATTTTGTCGACTTTCTAATTGGTACATTACGTTCGTAAGATCAATTTGAAGTGTGCCCTTATTTCAGGAATATGGTTACGTCAACTCTGTTAAGGGATCTGCCTAGTTATGGTCAGAATAATTAGAAGTTGTTAATACTTTTGTGGGAGAAAAAACATTCTGTCTACATTATATATCTGCAGAGAACTTTTCTAGTCCCATGCACTTTTAATTTGTTGTGATTTTTTTAAATAACCTTGTGTCTTCTGATTTTGTGAAAATGGGTACATAAAGATAACGGCTAATATTGGACAGTACGCATGTAGTAGCCACTTGCTAGATAATTGTGGGGGGAAGTGAATGCTATACCTATTAGAACATAGCAAGAAATTACATTTCAAAGCACTTTGGTATGTTTTATACCGTCTTTTTTAATTAATTTTACTTAGCGCAATTACATTTTTCTTCATATAGAGAAGAAAAAAAAAGCCTCTGAATAATTCCGATTTCCCTACAAATTGATATGTTGTAGCTCACTCATTTCTCGAGCTATAGTGAAAATTTGAATATCAAGTCCCATGCCAAAAAATGAAACTGCAGGCAGTTTCCCAACCCTACCCCCTAAATTTCGCGGTCGCCATTTTACATTCTCCACTTTCATAGACATCAACACATTTCAGAGCTGAAAGCAAGCAGAGCTTTCATATTGCACATATATACTGATAGCCAACGGTATCAACAATATGTTTACCAACATTCCATGCCCTTGACCTTCACACAAGGTTACTGGCGAGTTCTAAAACGTGATAACCAATTCAGTATTTAGCAAAAGCACAAACAGAAAAAGATTTAAAATCTGTACTAAAAGGGTTGTAAAATCTGTTTAAGATCCAGAAAATTGAAGAAAGGCGTTGTTTAAATGGAATGCAGCAATATTGTCACAGTACAAATACATTTGCAATGTTTTATAGAGTCTTTTTATATGCATTTTTCGTTGCGCTATTGCAGTTTTTCATTTTAAGAAGTAAAAACAATGCCTCGGAGATATTGAAAATGCCTTATAATGTAGTATGTTGCAGCCCACTCATTTCAAGAGCTGTGGCCATGCCAAAAAATGAAACTGTAGGTAGTTTTCCAATCTTACCCCCTAAATTTCGCGGTCGCCATTTTACATTCCCCACTTTTATAGACATCAACACATTTCAGAGCTGAAAACAAGCAGAGCTTTCATATTGCACATACTGATAGCCAACGGTATCAACAATATGTTTACCAACATTCCATGCCCTTGACCTTCACACAAGGTCACTGGCTAGTTCCAAAACATGATAACCAATTCAGTATTTTGCAAAAGCACAAACAGAAACAGATTTAAAATCTGTACTAAAAAGGTTGTAATATCTGTTTAATATCCAAAAACTAAAAGGTAAGTGTTGTTTGAATGGAATGCAGCAAGATTGTCACAGTACAAAGACGTTTGCGATGTTTTATAGAGTCTTTTTGTATGCATTTTTCGTTGCGCTATCGCGTCATTTTGTCAGCACTTTGTCATGTTGACGTCAATGAAATTGCGTAATAGTGACGCAAATGACCAAATCACGACATAAAGAAACCATTGCAGCATCCGGACTCGTTTCATCTGTGACTGCCAATGAGATTTATTGAACGAGACAAAGCTATGCAGTTTCCTGTTGCAACCGAGACTATTTCTTAAAGACATGAGAGCCGAGGTGCACGAGCAAGTTACCAGCCAGTTGGGAGAGAGCTGCGGCGTTAGACTGGTTGAAATTAAGATTTGTTGTAATTTCAACCATTTAGACTCCGTGGTTTGTTCTCAGCCTTGTGCCTCAGCCGTGTGCCCAATGCGTGAGTTGGGGTACATCATTTTGTGCCTTATTTTCTTTGGCACAGTTTTATTGAAACCTCTGTACATCTCTGTTTTTGTGAATCAAAGAAACCAACAAATGAACCCAATTTCACACAAGTTCAATAACGGAAAGGTTTTACTCTCGAGACAATAATGAAGGAGAAGTAGAAGAATAAGAACAAGAAGAACAAGAAGAACAAGAAGAACAAGAAGAACAAGAAGAACAACAACAACAACAACAACAACAACAACAACAACAACAACAACAACAACAACAACAACAACAACAAGAAGATCATCCACTGACGGGCAAGGGGTGGACGTCCTGCTCCTCTTCCTCTCGCCCCTTGCCGTTGAGCAGCGTCAGCCTCAGGTCCCGCACGGATTGCTGTTTTACGTCAAGAAGCTGAAAGCCCGTCACGTTGGCACCGCCGTGACGATAGCGCGATAAGTTCAACCGCCTGAAGTCCTGTGACAGAGAGACAAGAGAGTAAACACTAAACCTGAAACTACATTGCAAAATAATGGACAACTGGAGTTGGGGTTCAACCGCTTCAAGTCCTGTGATAGAGACAAGAGGGTAACCACCAAACCTGAATGATTATGTTATACAGAAAAAGACCAAGGAAGAAGGATGCTCCCCGCCTTTAAAAAAAAAATAAAAAAAAGAAAAAAAAAAAAAAAATAAAAGAAAAAAAAAATTACAAAAATAGGGCAAAAAATATGGGTTGAAGCATCCTGCATGCAACTGAGGTAAAAAAAAAAAGAAAAAAAACCCCACCTGAATATGTATACCATGCAATTGGACACGGATAATTGGCTTGTAATCGGGTCATAGAGAGACAAGAGAGTAAGCACCAAACATGATTACATATACTATGCAATTGGAAAAGGGGAATGAGTGTTGACTTGACCTGGTTCGGGAATTACACACACACACACACACACACACACACACACACACACACACACACACACACACACACACACACACACACACACACTCACACACACACACACACGTACACACACACACACATACACACACACACACACACACACACACTCACACACACACACGTACACACATACACACACACACACACATACGCGCATGCTCGTAGCCACCATCGCGCATATGCACGGTTGCACACACAAAGAAACAGACAGACGAAAACATGTAAAGCGTATCTTACCAGAGTCCCTAAGAGATAGTTATATCCATACTTGTTCATCCCGACTTCTGGAATCTGCAAACAGACCAACAAAATAGGGATGAGGAGTGTATTCAGTTTAACAGATCTTATACCTTCCATTCTTGGTCTTGTGAAGCCATCATCATCCCCATCACAGATCTGCCCAGACTTCAACATGAAAAAAGGATCAATTCTTTATTCCACTTGGACACATACACTATTTTAGAGTTTAGCTGCCCACTATGCGGATGGGTATTTTTGACGATTTAATCTCGTGGCTGACAGCTCATCATATCCGCACAATTAATTCAGCAAAAAGCGACAGAAAGAAGCCAACCTATCGATGTTTGGTAAGCTTCTTGTCTCTGAGTGGAATGACGTTCTTATGAGCTATACCATATTAACAGACCGGTGTAACACACAATTTTTACTCCACGACTTATTTACTCCGGAGTATAAATTTTGTACGAAATTCTTACTCCGAGTACAACTTTCGTACGAGAAAAGAACTCCCCAAGGCACGAAAAAATTACTCCCTCCACGAAATTTTTACTCCCCAAATATTTACTTCTTGTAAAAATCTCGTACGCGAAAATGGGATGCGGGCGAAGGGATAATGCCAATATGTGATCTAGCGCAAACAAATGTCGCGCTACCCTCCCTCCACCCCTTCCACCACCAAGACTAACAGGGGACAGAGGAGTAAAAGTTGCGTACACTTGGCGTGGGCAGTAAACTGCTCGTGTTAGGGTGGAATAATTTATTCGTTATTTATTTGTCAGGGGAGTAACATTTTCGACCCAAATGTTGACTCGGAACACATCTGTCGTTGGAAGTTATTTTCTCTTGTTATGGGGGAGTAGTTTGTTCGTAAAGGGAGTAAAAGTTTCGTAAATTTTTTTTACTCCGGAGTAAAAATCTCGTGGGAGTAATTTTCTCGTGTTACACCGGCCTACCCTTGTGAAACATTTTTTTTAGCCGAGACCGGCCAGTTTCATAAGCCAGAAACACAGTCGACCAACTGCAGTTGTCCGAGAGAACCACAGTAATCCGACGTTATCGGGTTTCACGAACAAAATTTCAGTCGGCCGACTGCGGGTCGTCTCACCGGAAGTTGGCAAAACACGGTGATGCTCTCCCCCCAACACTGTGTTCGGCTTACTGCGGTAAACCGAAAAGAAATGTAATTATCCGCACAGTCAATGGCAGAATGCTCACACTTGTTTGGATTGTGAGCCAAACCTTGTGATTGTTCTTCGAAATGTATCTATCATGACGCAGTAATCCAGGAGACAAGTCAGGGTTATGTCTTGAAGACGTCACATTATGGCGTAAGAGGGTTCGACGTCACGCGAAGGAATTACTGAAAGTCTCGGTCATTGTTATTTTGAGCGGGCCGAGACTTGTTTTTTCTTCGAAATCGGCCATTTCCACGTGCGAATGAGCAAACGGTAGTGGTAATGTTGCTAAATTTAGCCCTCGACTTGGCCATTCGGATTACTGTACAGTCGGTCGACTGCGGTTGTCCGCGGGTGACGGTGATTCGCTCATGAAACGCGCTTTTCGGTGACCCGGCGATCAACCACAGTCCATCGACTGGGCAGTCGATCGACTGTCAGTCGGTTCACTGCTATCTTATGAAACTGGCCCCAGAAGCGCGTTTCATGAGCGAATCACCGTCACCCGCGGACAACCGCAGTCGACCGACTGTACAGTAATCCGAATGGCCAAGTCGAGGGCTAAATTTAGCAACATTACCACTTCCGTTTGCTCATTTGCACGTGGAAATGATCGATTTCGAAGAAAAAACAAGTCTCGGCCCGCTCAAAATAACAATGACCGAGACTTTCAGTAATTCCTTCGCGTGACGTCGAACCCTCTTACGCCATAATGTGACGTCTTCAAGACATAACCCTGACTTGTCTCCTGGATTATTGCGTCATGATAGATACATTTCGAAGAACAATCACTACAAGGCTTGACTCACAATCCAAAAACGTGTGAGCATTCTGCCATTGACTGTGCGGATAATTACATTTCTTTTTGGTTTACCGCAGTAAGCTGAACACAGTGTTGGGGGGAGAGCACAGGGGCGGACGAGGGGGGGGGGGGGGGGTGGTGCACAGGGTGCTCGTGCACCCCCCCTCCAGCAAAAAAAAAAAAAAAAATTTTTGAAAGCTGATTCTATGACCATTTATAAGTTCAAATGGCACCAGATGGCACC